>NC_069500.1:1070872407-1071124907 GCF_027579735.1 Bombina bombina
AGTTTGGTTTACCAATGCATGCTAGTTAAGAATCACAGGAAGAATGTAGAATATGTGTAGCTTACATACATTAGCCATACTTTGTTCATAATTAGATATTTATGTATCACAATCAGACACTTAGATTATTTTTAATTTTTTAGATGGTATTTCAGTCCTCTATTTTTGAAATGATGAATAAGACACCTATTGAAGATCAACTGTTTTCTCCAGAATTGACTTTCAAAGACCATGCATTATCCAGGTTGGTTTACCAATGCATGCTAGTTAAGAATCACAGGAAGAATGTAGAATATTTGTAGCTTACATACATTAGCCATACTTTGTTCATAATTAGATATTTATGTATCACAATCAGACACTTAGATTATTTTTAAATTTTTAGATGGTATTTCAGTCCTCTATTTTTGAAATGATGAATAAGACACCTATTGAAGATCAACTGTTTTCTCCAGATTTGACTTTCAAAGACCATGCATTATCCAGGTTGGTTTAACAATGCATGCTAGTTAAGAATCACAGGAAGAATGTAGAATATTTGTAGCTCACATACATTAGCCATACTTTGTTCATAATTAGATATTTATGTATCACAATCAGACACTTAGATTATTTTTAAATTTTTAGATGGTATTTCAGTCCTCTATTTTTGAAATGATGAATAAGACACCTATTGAAGATCAACTGTTTTCTCCAGAATTGACTTTCAAAGACCATGCATTATCCAGGTTGGTTTACCAATGCATGCTAGTTAAGAATCACAGGAAGAATGTAGAATATTTGTAGCTTACATACATTAGCCATACTTTGTTCATAATTAGATATTTATGTATCACAATCAGACACTTAGATTATTTTTAAATTTTTAGATGGTATTTCAGTCCTCTATTTTTGAAATTATGAATAAGACACCTATTGAAGATCAACTGTTTTCTCCAGAATTGACTTTCAAAGACCATGCATTATCCAGGTTGGTTTACCAATGCATGCTAGTTAAGAATCACAGGAAGAATGTAGAATATTTGTAGCTTACATACATTAGCCATACTTTGTTCATAATTAGATATTTATGTATCACAATCAGGCAAAGGAATACATATTATAGTTGATATAGAGGTATTTGAATAGACATTAAATATTACATTTATGTTCAGCATACATATATGTTTTTTGGATTATTTAAATGTGATATACATTATTATGTATAATTAGAAATGCTGATATTTAAATGTAATTTTGATGACACAATATAATGGTGTATGTTTTTTGGTTTTTAATCACAAAATTTAATTCATAAATATCTTGATAAAATGTTGCACAAAGTTAGAGCATAGACACAAGATGATTGTAAATGTATTTTATGAATATTTTACAACGTGTGTATTAACTTTGTAAAATATTTTTTATTTTTTACAGATTTTCATCTGATGACTTCCATGATTTTTTTTTTGTTTTGTTAAAAGAAAATTTTTCTTTTAAAAAATGGTAATAATCAACATTTTATTATTAAATACCCTCTTTTGAACAGATTATAATAAATATCCATATAATCTGTCAATAAAAAACAATTTGACTCCCATGACTGGTAGTTGTCTATTTGACAAGCACATGCATAAGATCAAATTAGGCATCATGTA
The DNA here is from genome assembly GCF_027579735.1 of Bombina bombina. NCBI lineage: Eukaryota > Metazoa > Chordata > Amphibia > Anura > Bombinatoridae > Bombina > Bombina bombina. The sequence goes on from NC_069500.1 coordinate 1,070,874,045, forward strand.
TTGCATTAATTTGAGAAAATCCACTTATTCAGAGAATATTAAAGTCAACTATCTTTTTTAAATTAATTGGGGAGTGAAATCCATCGATGCTTTTACTGTGTAATTTTTAGATGTTAATTTGTAAAAATATTTTCGGATATGTAGTCAGAATTTGACATAACTTTCTTCTTTTCACTTTTAAGAAGGGAAAGTGGTTCACTTACATTAAAGTGACAGTGTTGTTGAATGTAAAATTTCTTTTATAAGATCTTGTATCTTCCTTAGGTATCTAAAAACATTATTTTAATAAATTTATATTTGTAAAATTTAAAAATGGTAGGTCAGTTAACTTCATATTTTGCACAAGCTAGTTATTGGATGCCATGTTAATTGATTTTATGTTCTAGTGGAGTCATTTAAAGGGTCATTTAACTATAGTTATTAATATTATGTAATTTTTAAAATCTTACCTCTTGGGTTAGACATCACATATCTATATATAATTTTCATTCCCCTTTAGTTTATTTCGACAATGTTAAATCAACATTCCGAATGTTTTGGTCCTTAAAGGGACATTCACAAAATATATTGTGTATTGAATTTTAAACAATCATAAAATAATTTTTACATATTTCTAATGTACTATTGAATTACATTCAGTCTTTAAATATACTTAGAAAAAGATACATCAATGCACATATCTTAGACAATTACATAAGGCATCTATGTGCAACCAACAATCAGCATCAAAATAGCCTATGTAGATATGTATTTAATCCAAGAATATATATACAGGGAGTGCAGAATTATTAGGCAAGTTGTATTTTTGAGGATTAATTGTATTATTTAACAACAACCATGTTCTCAATGAACCCAAAAAACTCATTAATATCAAAGCTGAATAGTTTTGGAAGTAGTTTTTAGTTTGTTTTTAGTTATAGCTATTTTAGGGGGATATCTGTGTGTGCAGGTGACTATTACTGTGCATAATTATTAGGCAACTTAACAAAAAACAAATATATACCCATTTCAATTATTTATTTTTACCAGTGAAACCAATATAACATCTCAACATTCACAAATATACATTTCTGACATTCAAAAACAAAACAAAAACAAATCAGTGACCAATATAGCCACCTTTCTTTGCAAGGACACTCAAAAGCATGCCATCCATGGATTCTGTCAGTGTTTTGATCTGTTCACCATCAACATTGCGTGCAGCAGCAACCACAGCCTCCCAGACACTGTTCAGAGAGGTGTACTGTTTTCCCTCCTTGTAAATCTCACATTTGATGATGGACCACAGGTTCTCAATGGGGTTCAGATCCGGTGAACAAGGAGGCCATGTCATTAGATTTTCTTCTTTTATACCCTTTCTTGCCAGCCATGCTGTGGAGTACTTGGACGCGTGTGATGGAGCATTGTCCTGCATGAAAATCATGTTTTTCTTGAAGGATGTAGACTTCTTCCTGTACCACTGCTTGAAGAAGGTGTCTTCCAGAAACTGGCAGTAGGACTGGGAGTTGAGCTTGACTTCATCCTCAACCCGAAAAGGCCCCACAAGCTCATCTTTGATGATACCAGCCCAAACCAGTACTCCACCTCCACCTTGATGGCGTCTGAGACGGACTGGAGCTCTCTGCCCTTTACCAATCCAGCCACGGGCCCATCCATCTGGCCCATCAAGACTCACTCTCATTTCATCAGTCCATAAAACCTTAGAAAAATCAGTCTTGAGATATTTCTTGGCCCAGTCTTGACGTTTCAGCTTGTGTGTCTTGTTCAGTGGTGGTCGTCTTTCAGCCTTTCTTACCTTGGCCATGTCTCTGAGTATTGCACACCTTGTGCTTTTGGGCACTCCAGTGATGTTGCAGCTCTGAAATATGGCCAAACTGGTGGCAAGTGGCATCTTGGCAGCTGCACGCTTGACTTTTCTCAGTTCATGGGCAGTTATTTTGCTCCTTGGTTTTTCCACACGCTTCTTGCGACCCTGTTGACTATTTTGAATGAAACGCTTGATTGTTCGATGATCACGCTTCAGAAGCTTTGCAATTTTAAGAGTGCTGCATCCCTCTGCAAGATATCTCACTATTTTTTACTTTTCTGAGCCTGTCAAGTCCTTCTTTTGACCCATTTTGCCAAAGGAAAGGAAGTTACCTAATAATTATGCACACCTGATATAGGGTGTTGATGTCATTAGACCACACCCCTTCTCATTACAGAGATGCACATCACCTAATATGCTTAATTGGTAGTAGGCTTTTGAGCCTATACAGCTTGGAGTAAGACAACATGCATAAAGAGGATGATGTGGTCAAAATACTCATTTGCCTAATAATTCTGCACTCCCTGTAATTAAAATCTAATGATCGAATAACAAAACATATTAAGTTGTTCAAATATTATAATCTTATCCAAAATGCATAAATAACATATAGCTTAATGTCCCTCTAAGCTGAAGACTGCGAAATACATCCATTACAATATATATTTCATTCAGTGTGTAAAACAATCCAGAAGCAGTGTTAATTTCGTCGACTAAAACTAGACTAAAATGACTATAAAACTAAAGAAATTCTGATGACTAAAATACGACTTAAACTAAAATGACATTTTAGTCAAAAGACTATGACTAAAACTAAATCAAAATGACATTTTAGTCAAAAGACTATGACTAAAACTAAATCAAAATTTGCTGACAAAAACATTTTATGCAAGTTGTTATAATCAATCCATATTCAATTACTGCTCTTTTGTAAAATTTAAGAAACTTAATTTTATTAAATTTTAAGATAAATAAAGACATGTTATATACCACAACAGTTAAATCTGTTAAATCTGTATTGAATGTTCAAACCTTAATACCATAAATAAAAACAGGTTAATAAACCTTTACTCCAGGAGTATATAATGAGTTTGGAAGTTCTAGAGCAGTGCTAATATCATTGCCGAAAATTTTTCGAATCTGTGAACAATCAATTGATTCTTCCTATAGAAATAAGCATAACCCATGAATATGGGTTTAAGTTATGCTGTGCCTGTGATAGCTGCAAAAACTTATTGTTGTGTTGAGTTACTTGATATTTGTTTTAATTATTAACAGAAAACTGTAAAGTTTTTATATTGGGTAATATGTTCAATACAGTTTACAGTTTTGTTTTTTTATATTTTAAAGTTGCACTTCTGTTTGTTTATGAAACTTGGTTTTATTTAATTTTAAGTTTAATAAAGATGTTACATATCACAACGGCTAAATCTGTTTCTGTATTGCATGTTTAAACCTTAATACAATAAATATTAACAGGTGTTATGTTTACTCCTGGAGTATATAATCAGTTTGCAAATTATAGAGAAATGCTTAAATAATGCATTACACTTAAACTAAACCCCTTAGATTTTAGTCGACTAAAATCTACTGGAGATTTAGTCGACTAAAATACGACTAAAACTAAAACAATTCAGATGACTAAAATACAACTAAAACAAAAATGGCATTTTATTCAAAAGACTAAAACTAAGACTAAATTGAAATTTGCTGTCAAAATTAACACTGTCCAGAAGTTAATCTAAATATGCTTTACTCATAAGTTATACTAATTTTGCCAAAGGAAGGTGCCTAGGTTTATGATATTTCAAGCATTATTGCGAAATGTCTCCTTAAAGGGACATGAACTCAAAATATACTTAAAGGGAGACTGTTAAAAAATTAATTATTTATACATTCTGAACGAGTATTCAATTTTAAGCAACTTTATAAATTGACTCATATTATCAATGTTCCTCGTGATGTTGCTATCATTACTTGAAAAATAAGGCATTAAATTGATAATTTATTTGCTTCAGTACTGTGGACCGAACTTTTTTTTTGGGTGGATTAATTTATCCAACAATCATCAAGGACAACCCAGGTTTTTCGCCAAAAATTGTCCGTAATATAAAATATCATTTTTGATTTGCAAAGAAAGATAACAAGATAATTATTAACATTTGAGAATCGGATTAAATTATAAAGTTGCTTAACATTTCATGCTCAATCTGAATCACGAACGCTAAATTTTTTGGGACAGTGTCCCTTTAAGAGATTTAAAGAGTGTATTTACTTCTCTTCTCTTATTATCTTGACATACTTTGCTTGAAAAGCATATCGAGATAGGCTCAGTAGATGAAGATTGGTGGATGCACAGAGATGCCTTATGTGATTGGCTCAACCATGTGCATTTCAATTTCTTCTGTTGAGGATATCTAAATACAAAGATCAATTGAGTTGCATTTTAAAGTCTAAACATATTTGATCTCTACAGATCATTTGATACAATTGTTTGGTTGTAATGTCTATTTAAAAATAAAGACGCCATTGCACAATAACATATATGAGCAGTTCAGACAAATACAAGCTCGAGGTTTATTTACTAATAACAAACAAACCTGTAGTTTAACATCTATAAACAGATTATTCAAGTTACTGACATTATAACCTGAATTTGAACATTCAGAAATGTTGCGTGGGAAACGTATCTTGAAACACCAGATTTGCATCTTTAAACATTAGAGTCTAATGTCACGCAATAGCACACAATCAATGTGCATTATAAATACATTTAATAGAGCAATGTCAATACTTCACAATAAGTCACCAAATTCATTTTATGAACAATAAAGACATACAATATTAAATGTGTATTAATCCAACGTATTTGTATTAAAGAAACAGACCGTTATTAAACCGAGAAATGCCTACAACATTTAATAATGTGACAGTATTAGATTTTAAAGAGAATTTAAACATTAATATTTAACGGATCACAGATATTAAATCTGCGTCACACATATCTGCATGACAGGCCCATGAGTTACAAATAAGTCTACATGAAAAATGAAGTAACAGCACCACCAGGAGGTATGTGTATGGAAGTTGCTAAGATATGAAACATTAAGGAACGGCCAATCAGAGTTCATCACACAAAAACAACTTGAGTCAGGATGGTCTCACAGACATTCTAACAATATTTCAAACTTTTATCCAATCAGATGTACAGATAACTTGTCCCATGGTGCATCTCATGTTTACTTCACCATATAAAAGTCCATTACACGTTGCCATCTTTGTCAGTTCTCTAATGCCTGCAGGCGTACTGTATATATAATTGATATATATCATATCAGAAAACCCAGCAGGCATGAAACCTCCCAGGTTTACCAAGCAGGAGAGCGCTGCACTGGTCCACGCCGTCCAGGACTTTTATCCCCAGCTGTTTGGGAACAAGAGGAGGTCGACAGATGCACCTGTTAAGAAGGCCCTCTGGGAGTCTATCACCAATGCGGTTCAATTGGTGTGTGGCGTCCAGAGGAGCCAGGATCAGATCATGCGGAGATTCGGAGATATGAGGTTGCACTTGATGAAAAAAGTCGACCTCATAAGGGAGTGGGTACAAGCCCGTAAAAGAGGGGGCAAAAGAAAGGCCCCGCGGAAACTCTACCTACTCCCTTATGAGGTGACTTTATGCGAGCTCCTCACTCTCCGGGTCCCCAAAAGATTTCGATCCTCTCCATCCTCGGCCTCCTCTTCTTCCCTCCCAGCTGCTGGATCTGAAAGTCCTGACCCGGGGGCCAGGGCAGCTGCTTCTCCGTCCGGTGGCCTGGGAGGAGCGGAAAGAGAATCTGAACCAGGTAACTATCCAACTTCATATAATATATTAATATTTGATTAGATTTTTAAGAAATGTGTATATAGTCAGATACTAAACCTATATAGATCTCACAACATACGCTAAATATGATGTTTAGATATCTGATTTTAGATTAGTGACCCATGAAATAGGAATGATGTTTCTTGCGCTCTACAGAATATGCATCACAGAGTGAAAATGGAATTGCGCATACACGTTAACATGGGTTTGCTGTAAGTGGCATTGCTTTACACATGTTGGTCAAATGACAGATGCGTAATTCCGCTTGGAATCATTGCGCAATGATCCCAAAAATTAGAATTGCGCATACACGTTAACATGGGTTTGCTGTAAGTGGCATTGCTTTACACATGTTGGTCAAATGACGGATGCGTAATTCCGCTTGGAATCATTGCGCAATGATCCCAAAAATTAGAATTGCGCATACACGTTAACATGGGTTTGCTGTAAGTGGCATTGCTTTACACATGTTGGTCAAATGACGGATGCGTAATTCCGCTTGGAATCATTGCGCAATGATCCCGAAAATAAGAATTGCGCATACACGTTAACATGGGTTTGCTGTAAGTGGCATTGCTTTACACATGTTGGTCAAATGACGGATGCGTAATTCCGCTTGGAATCATTGCGCAATTATCCCGAAAATTAGAATTGCGCATACACATTAACATGGGTTTGCTGTAAGTGGCATTGCTTTACACATGTTGGTCAAATGACGGATGCGTAATCCTGCTTGGAATCATTGCGCAATGATCCCGAAAAATAGAATTGCGCACACACGTGAACATGGGTTTGATGTAAGTGTCATCGCTTTACACATGTTGGTCAAAATGAAATGTGAATTATTATATATGTGAAGAATACAGTATTCTTATTTTCAATATTATACATAATAAAAAACAAAATAGCAGAATCAAAAAAAATAATAAAATATGTCCATCAATTGATGAGAATGAAATAACACAAAAAATTAATTAAAGCTACAGTAAACAACACAACTGATTGAAAATAAGAGTACAGGATATATTTATGATGAATTTAATTGAGGAAACAATTAACTCATGGGACTACCAAAAGATTAATAGTTTTTCATTGATTTGGTCATAATGTAAAGATTTTAAACATGGCATGATTTGTATTAATGATATCCAATCCTCATTTAATATATTACAGATCGTGATGTTGGTGCTGGAACCTCAAGCCAGGGCTTGTCACAGTATGGTATGTCTCATTTTAATTGACATTTGTCTTAGAAACATGGACAGAACATTACTTACAAAATCCACATTGTTCAATATTTATATGTATCCGCAAAAGGGAAACTCTACCTACTCCCTTATGAGGTGACTTTATGCGAGCTCCTCACTCTCCGGGTCCCCAAAAGATTTCGATCCTCTCCATCCTCGGCCTCCTCTTCTTCCCTCCCAGCTGCTGGATCTGAAAGTCCTGACCCGGGGGCCAGGGCAGCTGCTTCTCCGTCCGGTGGCCTGGGAGGAGCGGAAAGAGAATCTGAACCAGGTAACTATCCAACTTCATATAATATATTAATATTTGATTAGATTTTTAAGAAATGTGTATATAGTCAGATACTAAACCTATATAGATCTCACAACATACGCTACATATGATGTTTAGATATCTGATTTTAGATTAGTGACCCATGAAATAGGAATGATGTTTCTTGCGCTCTACAGAATATGCATCACAGAGTGAAAATGGAATTGCGCATACACGTTAACATGGGTTTGCTGTAAGTGGCATTGCTTTACACATGTTGGTCAAATGACGGATGCGTAATTCCGCTTGGAATCATTGTGCAATGATCCCAAAAATTAGAATTGCGCATACACGTTAACATGGGTTTGCTGTAAGTGGCATTGCTTTACACATGTTGGTCAAATGACGGATGCATAATTCCGCTTGGAATCATTGCGCAATGATCCCAAAAATTAGAATTGCGCATACACGTTAACATGGGTTTGCTGTAAGTGGCATTGCTTTACACATGTTGGTCAAATGACGGATGCGTAATCCTGCTTGGAATCATTGCGCAATGATCCCGAAAAATAGAATTGCGCACACACGTGAACATGGGTTTGATGTAAGTGTCATCGCTTTACACATGTTGGTCAAAATGAAATGTGAATTATTATATATGTGAAGAATACAGTATTCTTATTTTCAATATTATACATAATAAAAAACAAAATAGCAGAATCAAAAAAAATAATAAAATATGTCCATCAATTGATGAGAATGAAATAACACAAAAAATTAATTAAAGCTACAGTAAACAACACAACTGATTGAAAATAAGAGTACAGGATATATTTATGATGCATTTAATTGAGGAAACAATTAACTCATGGGACTACCAAAAGATTAATAGTTTTTCATTGATTTGGTCATAATGTAAAGATTTTAAACATGGCATGATTTGTATTAATGATATCCAATCCTCATTTAATATATTACAGATCGTGATGTTGGTGCTGGAACCTCAAGCCAGGGCTTGTCACAGTATGGTATGTCTCATTTTAATTGACATTTGTCTTAGAAACATGGACAGAACATTACTTACAAAATCCACATTGTTCAATATTTATATGTATCCGCAAAATGGATTTGTAAAATATTTACAAATAAGAATAAAAAACAAACAAACATAGGATTACATTGTAATACTAATCTGAATTTTTTTCGAATTTAAGATATCCCATCTATTCTTGATATCTTCATTTTAATGTAAGATTCTTTGAATGTCCAATTTATATTCTTCCCCTGTGTATTGCTTAATCTTATTTGGATACATTTTGACAAAATTCACACACTTTTGCATATGTTTTGATTTTTAAAATATAGATTCAATTTTTGAAATTGATCACCTCATTTAAGGGACATGCCAACTAAATTTTACATTGAATGATTTTGAAACGTGATTTTATTGTTTTGTATAAACATTTTATGAGCTAAATTGGTTCAGTCTATTGTTTTAGTTCTTCTAAAAACATATTGATTTTGGTTTAGGTTAAACAATGCATTACTGGTATTATCCGGCTGTTTTTTATGCATAAATTGGCATTTTTAAAAAAATTAAAATCATGTGTTCAGATAACAGTAGTACATAGTTTCAAAAAGTATACAATTACACATTTTGAGCTTCATGTCCCTTTAAGAGAGGATAATTAAATAATTTGTAGGATATCCTTAACTAACATATTAGATTGTAATTGCATGCTCCATCCCATTCATTACATCAACATATGGAGTAGAGAATTCATTAACAGCAACATTGTCAAATCAATATATTTTTATATTAAAGGGACACTGAGCTAAAATTATTACTGTTGTCATTCAGATAGAGCATGCAATATTAATCAACATTTAAATATAATACTATAATCATATTTTAAATATTCTATTGATAAATGTATTTTAAAATCAAGAATGTACGTTTATCTGCAGCTCCATTTTGGTTGACCAACCTGGGTTTTTATTGATGATTGGTGGATACCTTCAACAAACAATATTTATTGAATCCAATATTGCTTATCTGCCTTTAAGATTAAAATGTAGCAAAAGTAAAATTATAATAGGAGTCAATGTTAAATAATTTAGAACAGTTTGAACAGTGAAATCACTGATTGAAATAAATCATGTCAGTGTCCCTTTGATAAACAATAGATTCATTAATCCTTACATTCTTTGGATTAAACAATATTGATATATAATTCACATATTCACTGTTTGAGTTACTTTCTAGATATAAGCATACTCTAACAGCACCATAATTACATATTTGTACAAATCAATTTGGTTTGGTATTGTGATCAATATGTGTTGTGTCCTAAACAAGATTACTGTACATTGCACAAATGGCTCAATGTGCCACATGTCTTTGTTTATATTTGTCAACAGCTGTTATTCGAAATGTGGTTTGTGTGTATTCTTTTAAGAACATTGATCAATGGGTATATTTAGATATGCAATACCATCGTATGAGATGAGTTTGATGTCTAATATAGTCAGAAATTAAACATATGTTAAATACATCATTTTTTACAGAATCCCCTTGATTCAATCAAGCATTTTTAATTCTAATGACTGCTCTATTCTTCACATTTTCAAGTTGATTATTCTTATAAATCGATACAGATGTGATTTAGTGCTATCCCAAATGTGTTCACTAATATATATCTATATCATTCATAGAGAGAGTTGTTGTGGGGAGCCCAGAGGGATCCAGCACCGACACAGAGCTGCCTTTGCGGTCGTCTGGTAAGTCCATTGACTCATTTATATGTCATTGAAGGTGTATTGGTAATCAATATTATGAGCATGATTGTGATGAAGCATAACATTTGAAACAAACATATAATTTACTCCTCTGATTATATATCAATTTTATTTTAATATTGAAAGATTAAGAATTACAATTTTCTTAGTCTACACCTTTGTTATTCAGAAGATGTATAGCATATGTTTGTTTCCATGTTCAATTTTGACAACAATCATCAAGTTATACACACATGAGAAATCTTAAATGTTCAATGTACTATGCTTTTATGATTTTTAAATTAATACAAACAATAAATCGAAAATCTGAATCATTGAGAATAACAAATCTAATGTCATTTGTATGCTCCATCAAAATAATGTAAATCATAACTTTGGGTGTGTATATCTTTAATGCAACATTGATGTGTGTCTTTGAGCAACAGTAACATATGTTATAATATCTGATCTTAACGTGTACACAACATGTTATGTTTTACAGAGATTGATTTAACATGTGGGACGGAGGAGGAAGAGGCTCCCTTGGAGTCTGATGGTATGTGAAATATATCTAACATGTATCCAACATGTTTCTTTATTGGAAATCATTTTATTGAAGACATTCAAAGTCTACAGCTTTTGCATTTTAAAAAGGAATATTATTTGTCTGTTCAAATACACTACTGCCCCCTTTCTATATCAGGCAGCATGAAAATATGGTTGGATTTTTTTTTGTTTTTTTGGATTTCTAATTCATGCCATCATGATGTCACATGCATATTCCAGGCAAAACCACAATAATAATTTTATAATTGTACAGACAGTCATTTCTATTCATCTGAGTGCCTATATGCATACCATATCCTCATGCCATCATTGTTTAGAAATTCAAACACACTTCTAAGTATATTGCAAACATAATCAAGTTGAAATGCGTTGATTTGATTTCATGATGTATGAGATGTTAATATATTTTTATTATTTATTTCAGATGGATCCTCCTCTTCTGGTCATCAGTTTTCTGCCCTGCCCAATCCCCTGCCCAGTCCCCTGCCCAGTCCCCTGCCCAGGCCCAGTCCCCTGCCCAGTCCCCTGCCCAGGCCCAGTCCTCTGCCCAGCCCCCTGCCCCTCCACAGACCACAGACCCTCCCGGCCCTTCCCATTTTTCCTATCCTGTCCCTCCCAAAAAATGCCCCTTCGTCCCCCTTCGCCACTCTCCCCGTCTTTTGGCCCGTACAGCTACCCCAGCTGCCCAGCCCCCAACTCACCACTCCCCAGCTGTACGGGCTACCCCAGAGCAGCAGCCCATCCCTCCCCAACCCAATCCCATCCCTCCCCAACCCAATCCCATCCCTCCCCCCTGTCTCAACCTTCATTGTCCTGGGTGTCGGATTGTCCTTCCCAGGCACAGCTGTAAGTATCATTCAAAATCAACATTATAAGATACTTAAATGTACACTGAAGGCAAATTGTTTCTATTGTGATTCAAATAGAGCATGCAATGTTAATCAAATTTATAATTTACTACTCTTATCAATTATTCTTCATTCTCTTGCTATCTTTATTGAAACAAAGAAATGTCTCTAATTATTTTTAAATAAAACAAAATCTGGACATCATTTCATTATTGTTGGATGAATGTATCCATCAATCAGCAGGGACAACCAAAGTTGATAACCAAAAATGGCCTGCCCTATAAACTTACATTCTTGCATTTAAAATGTAGCTATAGAATTCTAACATTTAAAGAATAGGAGTAAATTAATAGATTTTTTTAAATGTCATGCTCTATCTGAATCAGTAAATATTTTGGTTTAGTGTCCCTTTAATTTGATATCACTACATATACCAATCACCACTACTTGGATCCAACAATTTATGTACAAATGTTCATACATTATCTCTTGTATAACCCAGTGGGAATGTAATTTCTTCTGGTTGCTATGTTTACACAGCTTGTCCTCAACGCCAAAATGTTTAAGGATAGGTGTGCCTACCACAGTATAACTAAAATATTTAAATTGCTAATGTAAGTACAATGTAAACCTATTACAAGATTTTATACACTCAAGCTGTAAAAGTGGATCATCGAAAACCAATTAAAGGGGACAACATGTTTGAGTAAACTGTCCCTTTAATGGTTTAGGTCTGTCTGAATAACATATTTCATGTGTAAATAATCAATTTCAACAAATTGATTTAAAGAATGATTTGTCTTTATGATGACAATGTATCTTTGCTTATTTTTTATTCTGTTGTGTAATTATCATTAATATTTTATTTATTCTTTATTTTAGGCTGTGACTCAACATGGCTGACGCTAGAAGGTCTAGCACGCATAGAGCAGGCCGTGTTGAGGAACGCAGCTGTCCTGAGAGGGATGAACGACACCATGCAGGCCCAGCTACAGGTTCAGCATTTGAGTCTGCGGCAGATGCTGCGATTCAATTCAATGCTTGAATCTCTAGCTGGACAGGCACAGGACGATGAAGCGGATGACCAGTAAGTGGAGGATCTGGAGATGCTCCAAGGGCGCAGATAAGAATCTTCCGTCCACATGTTGATTTTGTTTTTTATGGTTGCCATTTGGCCTTTTTGTTATTCTTGTTGTGCCTGTTGCACTCTTTTACCTTGTCATATGGCTCCAATGGGGCTATGCTGACCCTTGGCAACTCTCTTCATGGACTGTGATGCACTCTGTTACCTTGTCATATGGCTCCAATGGGGCTATGCTGGCCCTTGGCTACTCTCTTCATGGACTGTGATGCACTCTGTTACCTTGTCATATGGCTCCAATGGGGCTATGCTGGCCCTTGGCTACTCTCTTCATGGACTGTGATGCACTCTGTTACCTTGTCATATGGCTCCAATGGGGCTATGCTGGCCCTTGTCAACTCTCTTCATGGACTGTGATGCACTCTGTTACCTTGTCATATGGCTCCAATGGGGCTATGCTGGCCCTTGGCTACTCTCTTCATGGACTGTGATGCACTCTGTTACCTTGTCATATGGCTCCAATGGGGCTATGCTGGCCCTTGGCTACTCTCTTCATGGACTGTGATGCACTCTGTTACCTTGTCATATGGCTCCAATGGGGCTATGCTGGCCCTTGGCTACTCTCTTCATGGACTGTGATGCACTCTGTTACCTTGTCATATGGCTCCAATGGGGCTATGCTTGCCCTAGGCAACTCTCTTCATGGACTGTGATGCACTCTGTTACCTTGTCATATGGCTCCAATGGGGCTATGCTGGCCCTTGGCTACTCTCTTCATGGACTGTGATGCACTCTGTTACCTTGTCATATGGCTCCAATGGGGCTATGCTGGCCCTTGGCTACTCTCTTCATGGACTGTGATGCACTCTGTTACCTTGTCATAAGGCTCCAATGGGGCTATGCTGGCCCTTGGCAACTCTCTTCATGGACTGTGATGCACTCTGTTACCTTGTCATATGGCTCCAATGGGGCTATGCTGGCCCTTGGCAACTCTCTTCATGGACTGTGATGCACTCTGTTACCTTGTCATATGGCTCCAATTTTCTGGATCTTTAAAAGATTATTTATAAACGTTGTTGATGTTTTCTGACATACTAATAAAAGACATGTCATTCCACAATTCTTTGTCCTCTTTATTCATGTCATTGATTGAAATCTCTAGTTTATCTGGTTAATCCTTAAAGGGACCTTAGCAAAAATAATGGTGTTTCCTGAATCATATATGTAATCCAATTGTAAATGACTTTAAGATTAACATCTCCAATGTAATTTTAATATTTGTCTTTATATATTTTTCGTAAAGCTTTATCATTGCATGATTATGATTAGCATAGTAATTATTTTATATATGTATATATAGATTGTTATTTTTGTATATATATGTATATTGCAAATTTCACATCCATGTGTTTATTTATAAACTCTGCGTGAATTGATGCACCTTTAACAAATGATCCGAGGATTGATACAATGATATAATCCCTGTAAAGTGTTCATTTTATTGAAATAGTATTCTCTCTGTGTATCCTCTTTTTTTAAAAAAAATTCATGTCCCTTTAAGTGATGATGACCACAATTGTTAATGAATGGATTTCCATTTCTAAAGCGTTTTTGTCCTTTTTACATGAACAAGGACATATAATCTTATTAATAAACAATCTTATTGTAATGTTGACAGCACATGTATTTCAATTTCAATTCTATCTTATTGTAGTAGTGTAACCAAATCAATATCTGTGTGTAATGCGCATATTTTAGATGAGGAATATGTTTTTCTAAATATTAGTAAAAAATACTTCTCCTCCCATATATGGCTATAGGTAGGCTGACCATATTTCAACTTGAATAAATGACAGGTTTGATCAATACATGTGTCATTATTGTTATTCAAAAACAATCTAAACATATCTTAAAACATCAATGGCATATGTATTTCTCATGTGTATCTTTTAAATGTTAAAGATATACACCATAGCTATAGTTAAAGGGACAGTCAAGTCCGAAAAGATGATTCATGATTTAAATAGGGCATGCAAGTTTAACCAACTTCCTAATTAGCTTTTATTCAACATTTAGCTTTGTTCTCTTGTTATAGTTATTTGAAAGGTAAACAGAGGAGGTTCATATGCTAAGTTCTTCGACCTTGAAGACTGCCTCTAATGTTTTTAAAATATTGACTACTATAAGGCATTAGTTCACCTGTTTCATATAGATAACATTGAGATCATGCACGTAAAGTGACCTAGGAGTGAGCATTGATTGGCTAAACTGCATGTCTGTCAAAAGAACCTAAATAATGGGGCAGTCATCAGAAGCTTAGATACAAGATAATAACAGAAGTAAAATGTATATTAATATATAACTGTGTTTGTTGTTCAAAAATGAGTAATGTGTAATAAAGGGATTAGCTATATTTTTGAAAATTCAATTTCTGGGGTTGACTGTCCCTTTAACATATAATATCTAACACATCCCTATTTTACTAATGCATCTCCTAGCATTAATTTTCTTTTAAAGGGACAGGAAACCAAAAAATCCAAATATTTACATTTATTGTAACAATATATTTCAAATTGCAATGTCGTACATAATCGTGTAACCAATATTGATTTAATTTGTACTTAAAACATGCTGCTTGCTAAATATTTTAGTTATAAATCCTCTGCTTCTAATGAAACATCTCCTTATTTTCGATAATGTATTCTATTTTATAGATCACATTATTTCGTTATCTATCATGACATTCCTAGATAGCAATATAGACACATACTAGTTACTAAAATATAAATATGTTTCTTATTGATATGCCAAGCTATCAACTGAGTCCTTGTATTGGCTGCGGTTTTTCAGCGATCTCGGATGTGCCATGTTGCTTAAGACGTCACCTGCCAGGCTGTCCAATGATTCCTTGTATTGACTGACGTTTTTACGTGATCAAGGATGCGCCTTTTATTGGATTGCGTTCTTACGTGATCAAGGATGCGCCTTTTATTGGATGGCGTTTTTACGCGATCAAGGATGCGCCTTTTATTGGATTGCGTTCTTACGTGATCAAGGATGCGCCTTTTATTGGATTGCGTTCTTATGTGATCAAGGAAGCGCCATGTTAATTAAGACGTCACATGCAAAGGTGTAAAAAACGTCTGATTGTATTTCGTAGTCCCGCAATATTTGTTTGTGCACGTTACACATGTTTGTGAATGAGAAGACAAGTTTAAAACCATGGCGAATATGGATTGTGTGCATCATGTTACATTGTTGACCCATAGCTGATAAAGACCACCACATTCTCTTTTGCTGGATGTCTGGTTGAATAAACGAACAAAAGCAAAATGTTTTCATGCATAAGATATTTCGAGGCAAGTGCAAATCTCTATAGTCCATCTTGTTTAATATGTTTGTCAACAATATGTTCCTTTTTATGAAAAATGACTGTTGTGTTTAATGTTAAAGATATCGAATTCATAAATATGCGCTATTGTATTATAATAAAGTAATCAATATGCATTTATCTTTATCATATGATAAATATATGATGCCGACTTCTTCTAAATGTAATTTCGTCTTATATTTTATTAAAGGTTCATTAGACACTCACATTAAAAACCAAAATATTTTATTTTGTCTCTAGTTATATAGTCCATTGTTTACCAAATACACGTCTACTTTAGCTTCTGTTCAAATAAAATTGAAGTAATTTTCAGACTCCTCGCCAAGCCTCAAAGTTTCATGTGAGTACCATCTCCAGCTTTCTCCTGTTTGTGTAAAGCGTCTTTTCATATGTTAATGATGGGGTATTGTCTTGTTTTACGGTTGTAATGGGGTTTCCATCTATATTTTCAATAGAGATAACCCGATTTTCTTTGAAAGTGTTTAAAGCTTTTTAATATTGATTTTGATATCAATATATGTTAATCTTGTTGTTTCTAGTAGTGTCTATTACATGCAGTTCTGTTAAAAAGATTGTATACTGTCCCTTTAATGCAAATATTGATTTTTGTATCATGTATGAGTTCCATATTGGTTAATCTCTAAATATATTATTGTTAGCATATTTATTTTTTTTCACTCCAAAAAGGACTTTAAACCATATTCATTGTTAAAACAAATGTCTTTCTAAAAAAACCAAACACAATAATGTCTCTTTAAGAAAATAGACTTTATTTAACACGTCAATATAAATCTTTTTTCAATATTTCTTGTTTGAACAAGTACATGTAGATATACCAACAATCACCAAATATTATATGTTAGCATATGTAATTTTGTTAAAGGGACAGTCTAGAAAACAAATAATGTTTTGCATTATTAAAAAAGACAATTTTGTAATATCAATGATATCAAAGGTTTCTCACCAATTAATCATTTTTCTGTGTTTATTTTGATTTGCTAGCTAAACTTATGAGGTTCGTGTGCTCATTTCTTAGAGCTTGAAGAGTGCATGTAATCAGAATGCAATTTGACCACTAGAGGGCATTTTGAGAGCATTTGTATATAGAAAACCTTGAGCTCATACAGCATATTTACCATGTATTGATCATTGATTGTCTAAAATGTTGTTATGTCAGAACCACAAATAAGTGGTCATTTTTCATAGGCATAGATACAAGGGTAAGCACATAAGTCACACGTATTTCTCCATGTTTTGTTGTTTCAAACTTGATAATGCGTAATACAGTGTTTTCTTTGTAATCAATAATGTTCTGACTGTCCCTTTAAGCTGTGTTATTGGCATTCAAACAGTAATATGCCATCATGGATAATTGTAATGGTAATTTTTTTTTGCGATTCGGGAAACAGTTTGGACATCACATCACAGAAACCAATCAATATCATGAACAAGGATAGGTATGTGATGATGTGGTTTTCACACACTTATAACCCACACTCTGCAAACAATCTGCCTCCATGGACCCGGTCCCATAGAAGTAGATTATATACAGAGTGTGGTCCACAAGTGTATGAAAACCACATCATCACATACCTATCCATTGCACATTAAATAAAAAATAAGTAAACATGAAAACAAATACTTACTTCCTCTTCCTTCCCCTCTTCCCACGGGGCTGAGGCTCTGGGAGGGTCAACTGCCGACTCCGACGAGTTCTCATTGGAGATGTTGTGGGAAGAGTGGAAGGAAGAGTACTGGGACGACCAAGGTGAGGAGGAGGAGATGGCCGAGGAGATGGCCCGGCAGGAGGAGATGGCCCGGCAGGAGAAGATGGACCGGCAGGAGAAGATGGACTGGCAGGAGAAGATGGACCGGCAGGAGAAGATGGACCGGCAGGAGGCCCAGCAGATGGCGGCCCAGGAGCAGGAGGCCCAGCAGATGGCAGCCCAGGAGCAGGAGGCCCAGCAGATGGCGGCCCAGGAGCAGGAGGCCCAGCAGATGGCGGCCAAGGAGCAGGAGGCCCAGCAGATGGCGTCC
The DNA here is from genome assembly GCF_027579735.1 of Bombina bombina. Taxonomy (NCBI): domain Eukaryota; kingdom Metazoa; phylum Chordata; class Amphibia; order Anura; family Bombinatoridae; genus Bombina; species Bombina bombina. The sequence goes on from NC_069500.1 coordinate 1,070,891,913, forward strand.
CAGGAGCAGGAGGCCCAGCAGATGGCGGCCCAGGAGCAGGAGGTCCAGCAGATGGCGGCCCAGGAGCAGGAGGCCCAGCAGATGGCGGCCCAGGAGCAGGAGGCCCAGCAGATGGCGGCCCAGGAGCAGGAGGCCCAGCAGCTGTTGTTATTTTCCGTATTTCCACATCTTAAATGATATGCGTATTCCCTGTATTTTATTTTATTAAATTTCCCCCCGCTTCTGAATGTGTAATGCTTATGTTCTTTGTTTAGTGATTGTTGTTGTGACATTAGCGGCGTGTTATTGTTGTGCATTATGTGGGATACGTCATATGACCGAGCTGTGCGTATTTCTCGCGAGATCGAGTGTTAGATGAAAAAAGCTTGTTTGTTTGTTTTTCCATTGATCTCTATGGGAGACTGTCTAACGCGGGCGGGATTCCGCGTGTGAAATACATGCGTTAGGAGTATCGTTAGAAGGTTGTTTATGAACTCTAAATACCCGCGTTAAAAAACTCTGTGCGTTAGAAATAAACCACGCGTAGCTAACGCACCCCATCTACCGCAAAACTCTAAATCTAGGCGTTGGATTTTTGTAAATCTTTCCCTCCTCCTAGTGGTCAGGAGAGGTAATTCCCAGGACTAATGGCTTGTGGGCTTTTGCCACCATGAAAGAAATCAATTTATCAGGTAAGCATAAATTGTATTTTTCATACCAAATCCATTTGTTCATGTGTTTACACTTATTGCTGAATATTGATGTATAAAATCACCTAGTTTTTAGGCTGTGCTACAAAATTAATAATTAATTTATCATTTTCTTTTTTTTTCTTTCATGATTGATATAGAGTCATTTTAAAAAACTTTCCAATTTATCAATTATCTAATTTGCTTACTTTTCTTGCTATCATTTGTTGAATAGCTGCAATTCACTATTGTGAGCTAACTGTACACATTATTATTATCAGGTATTATTATCAGTTATTTTAAGAGCCCCTGAGAATCTACAGCACTATAAACATACCTTATAAACATACTTATGAAGGTGATCTGCAAACAGCTGAACTCATAGGCTTACATGCTATGGTGGTTCAAGGGAATAGCAAAGAAGGAGATAAACTGGGGTAAGGAGAGGTTTGTTTAAGTTGTATGCATCCCTGAACAGTAGAGTCTTTAGGGAGCGCTTGAAGCTTTCAAAACTAGGGAAAAATCTTGTGGAACGAGGCAGAGAGTTCCGCAAGATAGGAGCCAGTCGGAGAGAGGTTCCGGAGGAGGAGCTTAGCACAGGTAGCTGTGCAATTGTTCTCCTGCTGCAAGCACCTGGCGGTGTCTCCCACGCGCCAAGCCCTGAGAAGAGAGGGCTGCTACAAGGACAGCAAATGCTAACTGCTGCCGGAACGCTTAGTGGAAAATCCAACCCACTGGAAAAAAAAAAAATACCCTTTACAGGAGGAATTTAATGTCAAATATAAACTTTTCTCTATCAAAATTTGACTCTGTGCAGAGTTCCAGGCACGGCTCTACAATTCCCCTTAGAGAAGAGGAGTAAAGAAGACAAGACTTAGCACCTAATAAATCTTTCCGAGAATTGTTACCCTGCCCCTGCTTTTGCCTTATTCCCTCCGGTCAAACTTAACTGTGTCTCCCTCCTCCCCCCCGGTGCTGGCATACCTTCTGCGCTAAACTTTGGAGGCTGGCGGGTCTGCCGTGGGTAGAGCCCGGATCTCAGGAGAGAGTTTGTCGGCGGTTCCTCCTCCCCCACCGGTGTTGCGTGGGAGGAGAGGTCTGTGTGTGCACCTTGCGCTGCTCCGAGAGTGTACCCGCATCGGGATAGTCTGGCTGGAGCTGCTCCGGGAGGACGGCGGGCCTGACTTTGACATCCGTGGGGCTGACTTGGGATTCTACACAGAGGCGATCTGTGGGCACTTCCTCCTTCACCGTTGCTGCACAGGAGGAGGTGGGTCAAGTAAGAGCAACGCTCCTTCCCCTTCATCACACACCTCACAAGTCTTAAGGATCCCTCTCTCTCCTCCTGGACATCTCTTGAGGGAGCGGATTCCTTGAAGTTACCCAGTTCGTGGCTTGCCAGAAATACACTGGAGGGTGAGTACACTCCCTTTAACAAGGGAAGTTCTTTTTGAAATAAATTAAAGGAAAGTGAAGAGCAAGGAAAGAGAAGAAAGAGTGAAGGAAAGGGAGACGCAATAGGGGGAACCCGGGCAGAAGCATAATGCAAGTTGGACTGAAACCCTTTATAAATTGAGGGGAAGAAAAAAAAAAAAGTGAGAAAAAATCTCCTCATTTGGGTATAACGTTTAAAGCAGATTGACTGATACAGGAGAGTCTCACCCTAAGCAAACATATGAACAAGGAGCGAAGGGAGGGGGGATAGGAAGGAGGGGAAAAAAAAATGGAACAGATCCTCTTATATTTGCCTGTCATAATGTATCAGTAACAAGATACAAGTGTCGAAAAGTTGCCAAGCTCTATAAATCTTTTTTAAGATTCACATTCCCCCTCCCTGCATTAACATCTGCCAGAACAGAACTGTACAGAAAAAAGAAACTCAAACTTTTACCAAAAATTTTGTCCTAGGCTGGGATGGTTGTATCCTGTTGAAATAAAGGAAAAGGACTGTCTAACCTCTTCCCTTGGTTCTCAAGGGGAGGGGGAGTGAGAGAAAGGAAAAAGGAGACAGATATAAAAAAAAGCCCTTCTCTCCCTTGCCATTTCTTGCTCAGATTTATATTGCCCTGTCATCATTTTTTGATATTTCTCTTTATCTTTTTTTTAAAGGGGCTGGTCTATGGTTATAAGAGCTAATGTTCACAGGCTTCTGTTTGCTGTATATATGTAACAGCTCCATGGCGGGACTCTTGTAAAACTGGACATTAGCTATACTGATAGGCTCCTTGGGGAAAGGGCAGCACTCAGGTGTATACACACAAAATTTTCTCAAAAATCCTAACCTTTCTGTAAAGGAGGGAGGGAAGCAGGGAAGGAGGGGGGAAGGGTAAAGAAAGTTTGCCTAAATAAGTATTGAAGGAATTTGCCTGTTTCTTTTTTTTCCCTTTTTTTCTTTTTTTTCTTTTCTGTCTAGCTAATGTTTATTCTCTACCTGTGCCAAGATAACTGGTGTTTACACTGAACTTTCTATGCCCAGGTCTTAAGAGTTAAGATCTTAGTTTAAAATATTAACTCTCAGATAAGAGGTAACACTCTGTGACTAGTAAAACTATTCTCTGATAAGTATTGTTACAAACAACCCCCTTTAGGACGGATTAAAATATAAGCCCACTTGGGCAGAGAAATATTTAATTTTTTCTGTATAAAACTTAAAACCAGAGGTGACAAGGGCCAAAGCCTGGAGGATTGAGCCAGGCCATTTGGATTAAATTCCACTGTAACACTAAACAAACACGTCATTACTTGATAAATTCACTTTGAAAGCTTTCCTCACAACCTCACTTAAGAGTCTCTACTCTCTTAAATGCACTTATAACTAGTCACTAAAATTGAAGCAAAAAGAGGAGGAAAAAGAAATATTTTTTTTTCTTCCCCTTTTTTTTTTTTTTTTTTTCTTTTTTTTTTCTCTTCCTTTTTTCTTGCACTCCCTATTCCCCTTGATCACCCTCACAAACACTCCCTTCACCTCCCTATTTTTTTTTTTTTTTTTTTTTTTTTTTTTTTTTTTCTATCACAACTGCACATTCTATTATCACATCTCACCATTTTCGGTGTCTTTCTTACATTAATTAATATTCACGCGGACACCCGGCACATGGATAAGTTTCTTAATACTTCTTCTAAAATCACATCTCCAAGTATGGCGAATAGGCATAGAGATAAAAAAACCAAAGGCCTGGCTGAGGTTACCGCAGAAACTCATCTCATAACTAATTTAAATCCAACAAGCGAAGTGTTAAATCTGCAAAGTCTGGTCTCTAATATCTCAGAAGCTCTGACCCCTAAGTTTGACACCCTTAGAAAAGAAATTAAACAGGACATAGAATTGCTATCAGTGGAAATCAGACAATTTTCGAATAGGATGCAAGAGGCAGAGCAAAGGGTGTCTGACTTGGAAGACCTCACTCTTGCCCAAGGTTCCAAACTTGATGAGGCAGAAAGTAAAATACAAAAAATACAGATGAGACTAGAAGACCTAGAAAATCGGTCTCGTAGAAATAATTTAAGGATAATAGGCATACCCGAAGGGAAAAAATTTGAAAATTTAACAGCATTTATAACAGTGACCCTGGGTCAAATTTTGGAATTACCAGATTCACAGGTAATAATTGAAAGAGTACATAGAATTGGTCCCCCTCAGACAGAAAGTAACATCAATAAAAGACCTAGGCCAGTCATTGTCCGCTTTCTGAATTACCTAGACAAAGTTAGATTGTTACAACAGTACAGAAAAAAACAGCCAATAAGTGTAGATGGGGCCAAAATCTTGATTTTTCAGGATTACTCAGCAGAAACCTCATCAAAAAGGAGAGATCTAACACCCACCTGCTCAAAATTTATTCAAAAGGGTTATAGGGCAATTTTAATCTATCCAGCCAAATTAAAGGTAACTATCGGAGACAGAACTCATTTCTTTGATAATGTCATAGAGGCAGAGAGGTTCTTCACAGAATTAGAATCTGTGGGATAAATGTTTTTTCTTTCTTTGTTATTCTTTCTTCCTTCTTTTTAGCAGGAACCTAATGATTACAAAATTAGGAGTCTTAGACTATACCATCTTGTTGTTTTGTTGCTTATTATTAAAGTATAATATGGCTGTATTGTTAGGAACACGATCCTCGAAAAGGGTGTCCCCTCATGCTAGGGGTAAAGTCAGGGGGGTTTCCCCCCCCCCAATCAAATAATCGAGTGTCATGGTTTAAAAATGTTTCTTTTTTTTTTTTTTTCCTTTCTTTCTCTTTCTTTTTCCCCCTCTCCCCCCCACCTCCCCTGCGCTTTCTCTCCCGCTTCCTTTTTTCAGAATAGCTGATTATGTCTTTTTCACAAAATAAGTTTAAGATAGTATCTTGGAATGTGGGAGGAATCTCAACCCCCATAAAGAGAAAAGCCATAGTTTCTCACATGCGTAAATTAAAAGCTGATATTATGTTTCTTCAAGAAACACACCTAAACACAGAGGAAACAATGAAACTCAAGGGTTCTTGGATCAAAGAAATAGTCTCCTCACCTAGTATTAGAAGAAAGAGAGGAGTGGCAATTATGATAAGCAAGAGTTTGCAGTATGACACACTTCAGACAAATAGTGACCCGGAGGGTAGATTTGTAATGATGAAAGTTCGAATAGCTAAGCAAATCTACACACTTTACAATGTGTACGCACCTAATGAGTTAAACCATGAATTCTGGAATCAGATGCAATCTAATATACTGATGCATACTGAAGGCTTTCTAATCATAGGCGGGGACTTCAACATGGCTCCACAATCTCCCTTAGATAGGATGAGAAGTAACTCTAAACAAGTAAAATCTAAAAAGGACAATTTAGAAACAAAAATTTTCAAAACTCTTTACCAAAATTTATTAGTTAAAGACCTATGGCGGCTTCAGAACCCAGATGTGCAAGATTTTACGTGTCTATCTAGGGCACACAAAACCCTGTCTAGAATAGACCTATTTCTTGTAGATGAGAGGCTATGCCTAAAAAACGTAAAGGCAGGAATCACACCTATATTCTTATCGGACCACTCTCCTATATTTCTCGAGCTACAACTGAGCAGCCTGAGAAATGCTCCATTGAGATTTAGGTTCCCCTACTACTTAACAAACGATATAAAATTTAAAAAACATCTGACAGATATATTTAAAGAATATATCCAAAACAATAGAGACTATATAGACAGACCAGAAATCTTTTGGGGTGCCGCAAAGGCGGTTGTCAGAGGAGAGATAACAGCGTACGCGGCCAAGTTAAATAAGAAGTTGAAAGCTAGAGAGAAAGAAGTCACTAATTTTGTTACAAACTCTTATAATCTTTTTCTTCTACATAAGACACCCTTTAACTGGTCAAGATATGTAAGAGCCAAAAATGAAAGAGATGCATTTACATTGCTTACAGAAACTCAAAAAGATCTTAGATATCAGGCAAAAATGTACCGATTTGGTAATAAATCTGGCAAAATATTGGCCAGATTAGTTAAGGGTGAAAAAAACCCTTCTATTATTGATAAAATCCAACAGGAAAGTATGATTTTTTCCAAATCAGAAGATATCTTAGAAATATTCACAAATTACTATAAAAATCTATATTCACCAAAAACTCCAGATATGGATCAGGCTCAGGAATTCTGGAGTAATGTAGTCTGTCCCACAATCCCAGAAGAGATAATTACTAACTTAAACAATCCGATCTCGGAGGAGGAAGTTAACAAAAAAATTATGGAACTTGCACCTAACAAAGCGGCAGGCCCAGATGGGCTACCCAACGAGGTCTATAAAATCTTAGCCCCCGAGGTAGTTCCATATCTTTGTAACTTGTTTAATGATTACTTCATAAATGGTAAAACTATTCCTCCCAGTTTCACCGCTTCGTATTCAACTTTACTGTTAAAAGGGGGGAAAGATCCAATTCTTAAAGAGTCTTACCGCCCCATAGCTCTTCTTAACTCCGAATATAAAATTTTAGCTTCAATTCTAGCTAGTAGGCTTCAAACAGGACTTATTCAAGTTATACACAACGATCAAGCTGGCTTTCTCAAGCATCGCAACTCTGCTTCCAAAATAAGAGAAGTATTAACAATAACGGAATACTATTCTCAAAAGGCTGATATCATCGAGGGGGTAGGGGGCGACCCAGACCTGGCAATAGTTGCCATTGACGCAGAGAAGGCCTTTGATTCAGTACTCTATAGTCATATATTTACATCTCTTGCTAAATTCGGGATCACAGGCAAATTTTCTAGTTTTATAGAAAATTTATATAAAAATCCATCTACAAAATTAATAGTTAATAATCTTCTATCATCGGAAATTGGAATTTTTAGGGGCACACGTCAGGGTTGCCCTCTATCCCCTCTGATATTTAATTTGGCCATAGAGCCTCTAGCAATAAAAATCAGACAGTCTCTTCAAGGGATTGTAATATCTGACCACGAAGTAAAAATTGCACTTTACGCGGACGATATACTTCTGTACATATCAAATACAAGGAGAAACATACCTGAACTTTTACACATAATAGCTAGGTTTGGATCTTTTACTGGTTACAAAATAAACCCATCTAAGTCAGAGATTCTATGGCTTAGAAAGAAGAATGATTCTCTTAGTAACTACCCCTTCAAAGTGGTAACAGACTCATTCAAATATCTGGGAATTAACATACCAGTTAACCCTCCTGATTTATATGAAATTAACATTATACCAATCTGTTCGACAATTCGAGAAAAATTGAAAGCCTGGCTGAATCTGCCAATCTCTCTCTCAGGGAGAATAGCACTATTCAAGATGGTGCTTCTTCCCAAACTTCTATATGTGTTACAAAACACCCCCATAATATTGTTTGAAAAAGATATTAGGTCCCTTAACTCTGCAATTCGGAATTTTATTTGGCAAGGGAAGAGATCCAGGATATCATTGTCCAAACTCTCTGCTGGGAGAGAGTTTGGTGGCTTAGCATTGCCAGATATAAGATCATACAATCTTGCTTTTCTAGCACGCACAGTGACAAATTGGTTCCTTACTAAGAATTACGTGACCAACAATCTATTGGATGAAAATATCTGTCATCCATTTTTCCCTACAGCCCTGGTGCATTGTGAGCCCAAAACCCTACCACCAGTAATCAAAAAACTCAAAACTATTTTTAACCCCATCAAAGCCTGGTGGAAACTAGGGACCCTCCTGAAAGTAAACTGTAGCGCTTCCCAATTTATCCCAATAAAAGGAAACCCGAACTTTCCCCCAGGCCTAGCCTCGGACATTTTTGATAGGTGGTCACTTAAGGGCTTAAAGAGAGTTCAGCAACTTGTCAAGAAAGAACTTAATTGTGTAAAAACATTCGAAGAATTAAAAAATGAATTCAAACTAGAAAACAACGAATTCTATGCATACCTACAACTGAGACACTATATCTCAGAACTGGTCAGAAAGTCAGGTTGGTGCTGGGACTTGGGAGAACTGGAAAAATGGCTGACATTAACAAAAAGTGGTTATTCATCAATTAACTTTTGCTATAAATCCCTAAGTGACACTAAGGGACTTCTTAACCTAGAACAGATAACGTCAGGTTGGAACAGTTTAATTACCCCAAATGAGATAGATCTAAAATTTATCCAAAAATCTATCAGAAAAGTATCCCAGGCCACACTCTTAGCAAATTGGAGAGAAGCACACATTAAAATATTGCAAAAAGCATATTTTACCCCAGAGAAGGGTTTCAAACTACATAATTTAAATTTCAACAGGTGTCCAAAATGCTTATTTCTAGCAGCCGATCTAAAACATATGTTCTGGAGTTGCCCGAAAGTCGGGCAATTTTGGCACAAACTTGAATACTGGTTTAACAAAGTATTGCGGGTCTCCCCTCCGGGTCTCACATTCTTACAGGTAATATTTTGTATTAAGAATGAAGAGCAACACTCTCAGGAACATTTAATAACCCTCTCGATCCTTGCATCTAGATGTCTAATTCTAAAATACTGGAAAAAACGTAGGGCCCCCTCCATCTTAGAAGTTAAAAACTACCTGAAAAAACAATGCATGTTAGAGCAAAGGGATACCAATTTAAGTAATGAAGATGAGATCAAATCATTTTTCAAGAAATGGTCAGCTTTCATTAAAAGCTACCCAGAGCATGAAATAGAGTATCTGATTTTCCCGTTTAGAAATTCTGAACTTGTTCAGTTAAATATTTGGTAGGGGGTGGGGGAGAAGAGTTTTGGGGTTTTTCTTTATTTTTTCCCTTTTTTTTTTTTTTTTTTTTTCTTCTTCTCCCTTTGAGAAATGTAGTCCGTTCGAGATTGTTTTTTTGGGGGGAGAGGGAAGGGGAAAGGAAAGAGAAAAAAAGAGGTTCAAAACTGGGGAACCTGGTATGCATTATCCAAGAACGGCAATTGTAAAGGATGTAAAAGGTTTTGTTGATGTTTTTTTTTTTTTTTTCCCTGTCTTTATTTTTATGTTTTTATCCGATCTTTTTGCTTTATAAATTGTAAATATGTTCATTATTGAAATAAATAAATAAAAATTAAAAAAAAAAAAAAAAAAAAAAAAAAAAAAGATAGGAGCCAGTCTGGAGAAGTCCTATAGATTGGAATTTGAGGAGGTGACAAGAGAGGAGGAGAGTAGGAGGTTGTGAGGAGAGCGAATGGGACAGGAGAGAGAGTATTTTAAGACAAATGGGCATATGTATCAAGCTCCGTATGGAGCTTGATGCCCCGTGTTTCTGGCGAGCCTGCAGGCTCACCAGAAACAGCAGTTATGAAGCAGCGGTCACAAAGACCACTGCTCCATAACCCTGTCCGCCTGCTCTGAGCAGGCGGACAGACATCGCCGGAAATCAACCCGATCGAGTACGATCGGGTTGATTGACATCCCCTTGGTGGCTGCTCATTGCCCGCGAGTCTGCAGGGGGCGGCGTTGCACCAGCAGCTCTTGTGAGCTGCTGGTGCAATGCTGAATACGGCGAGCGTATTGCTCGCCGTATTCAGCAATGTCTGTCGGACCTGATCCGCACTGTCGGATCAGGTCCGACAGACATTGATAACTAGATGCCAAAGTCTGAGATATAGGGGGGAACAGTGCAGTTGAAGGCCTTGTATGTCAGAGTCAGAATTTTGTGTTTAATCCTGGAGAAAAGAGGAAGCCAGAGAAGGGATTGGCAGAGAGGTGCAGCAGATAAAGAGCGATGTGTAAGGAAGACAAGTTAGCAGAGGCAATCATTATGGATTGTAACGGAGCTAGGCAGCAGCTAGGAAGACCAGAAAGGACAGAGTTGCAGTAGTTGAGGCCGGAAAGGATGAGAGAGTGGATTAAAATATCAGTTGTGTCTTGTGTAAGGAAATGTGTAATTTTAGAGATGTTTTTAAGGTGGAAGCGGCAGGATTTGGCCAAGGAATTTAAGAAGTGAAAGATCTGAGTCAAGTGTGACCCCAAGACAGGTAATGATGGAGTTATTGACATTTATAGAAAAATGGGGGGGAGGGGTGTGTGGAGATTTGGAGGGGTGTGTGGAGGGGTGTGAGTCAATAACAAGAAGTATTGTAGTAGTGCATTGCTGATCCTGAGTCTACCTAGGTATGCCTTTCAATAAAAGGTAACAAGAGATGGGAGCACATTAGATTTAAAAAAAAAATCAAATAAATGAAAAAAAAAATTGTTTAAAATTGCATATTTTATATAACCCTATTTTTTATCCCTATACAAAAATAAAGAATTTCCTTAGAGACTTTACACAGTGCTGCTGACCATGTTTATTTGGAGATATTTGAGGTTTACAGCACCCTACAGCGTGCACGTGAGACACAGAAGTGCTGGACATATTTTGACTTTTGTACGATACTATATGACCCATTAAATAATTTTGGGGGGGTTTCATCTCTCTTAAAGGTAGATTTTTTTTCTGTCATCTTTTTATTCTATATAACTTATATTGGTACAGATTTAAAAATCAAAAACAACCAACCACTTTTTGTTTCCTGCAGCTGTTGGGGAGTGGCATTACCTGTTGCTAAAAGGGCAAGTTTGAAGCTATTGTCTCAGAAGTGCTCAGGGATGCTAATATGCTTCAGATGTTTATGGAAACAGTGGGAAAAAAAAAAGATTGAATTGATTTGTGACCATAAATGTGTTGTCTGAGCGTGTCTCAGAAATGTTAACAACAAGTTTGCTTTGTGTACAAATGTTCCCATCCAAAATTCTTTATAATGTGCCTCTTTATGACTTTCACAACACACGGCCATAATAATATATAGGAATACCTTGTTTTATTGCGCTTCGCTTTATTGTGCTTCACAGATATTGCTCTTTTAACAAATTGAAGATTTGTGGCATCCCTTTGTCAAGCAAGCCATAAGGGCCATTTTTCCAACACACACACACACACACATATATCATATATATATACTGTATATATACTGTGTGTATATATATTTATATAAATATATATATATATATACACACACACACACACACAAATACACATGAATACACATATATGCACACCTATATATACACACCACTAGCAAAAATATTATGGCTCACTGAAGGCTCAGATGATGGTTAAAGACAAAAAGAGAAACAAGCGCAAAACCACTTTAAGGGTAAAAGTTTTAATGTTCAGTAGAAAAGCGCAAATACAAAACAGACATACAAGATACAAGAACAAAGTGTGCAATGAAAGGTATCACCGTAATGTCCTCTGCAGCGAGCTATGAAGTCTTTTACTAGATCCGCTATTTCGATCCTGCAGTTTTAGCGTGTAATCACAGCCTCATACGTTCCAGGTAAGCGGAGCAACTCTAGGGCATTAGAGCTTGTTTGTCAGATTTGCAATTCAGGCAATTAGTGCTGACTCTTAAATAACTCCACTGGGGTAAGCACAATGTTATCTCAAACTTTTCAAAGTATTCATACTCTATTGTAAATGCTAGATGCACACTCCCATGCAAGTCCTGGGACTAGTCCCTTTACAATAGAGTGTGAATACTTTGAAAAGTTTGTGATAACATTGTGCTCACCCCAGTGGCTTTATTTAAGAGTCAGCACTATTTGCCTGAATTGAAAGTCTGTCAAAACATCTGAGATAAGGAGAGTGTCTGCATAGATGCAAAGTAGTCATAGAACTATATCGGCTTCAGAGACTGAGGTGATTGACATACGGACATATCCAATCCAAAGTGTGATCACGCTGAAGGTGAGATTCAGCCTATCACACGCCAACACGTATCCCTAAGTGACAGCGGGTTAGAATTTAAAGGAAGGAACAAGGAACATACACTATACCCTCTTGAGAAAGTCTGGTCGAAACCAGAGGACACGCATTGAGGAGTTCGCAGGTCCTATCCGATGCAAGCTCTAATGCCCTAGAGTTGCTCCACTTACCTGGTACTTTATGAGGCTGCAGGGGCAGAATTTTGAGTGCCTAGGGCAGCACAAAACCTAAATACGCCCCTGTGAGGCTGTGATTACACGCTTAAACTGCAGAATCGAAATAGCGAATCTAGGAAAATACTTCATAGCTTAATGCTGCAGACTTTACGGTGATACCTTTCATTGCACACTCTGTTCTTATATCTTGTACGTCCGCTTTTCTAGAGAACATTAAAACTTTTACCCTTAGAGTGGTTTTGCGCTCGTTTCTCTTTTTGTCTTTTAAAGTATTTTTTGGGAGGCGAATCACAGATTTCCCCCTCGTTAACTGAGCGGCATCCACTTCAACTTGAATTTGAGATTCCAAATTGGAATTCTTTTCCCAGACACCTGACTCTAAGGATATCCTCATACCACAGATGTGATTGTTCTGAGACTAAGATTTTCAGTAAACAGATTCATTGACTTTACACATATAGTCAATTGTATGTATTATTATTTTGTTTATACTATTACACTTGTGTTCTATCATACATTATTTGTGGTATATAACATATAGTCCCATACTGTGATTGGGAAGCTCAGCGCTTTTTGTATATTTGTTTTCAGATGATGGTTAGCATGTCAATAGTTGGCAGCCATTTGAAACTGGCCAGGAACAATTTTCATTTTAAAATAACTTTTTTTTACTGTTCCTGTTGAATGATATAGAAAGGGTGCAGGGAGATATTTGCAGCTTAATCTATGGTAAGTCTTTAAGATGACTAAAGTGTATACTATCCCTTTAAAAAAAACTAGATAGACAACAATCCCCTGGTTCAAAATCATATATTTCACTAATTAAACATGAAATAAATAAAAGGAAAATATAGGCTTTGCTGCAAGAATAGAAATCCTTCTTACTAATCTTTAATGTAAACAACAAAAAACTCCTTTATTCAAACAGATAAGAACCTGAGCCTTGACCTCTAGATGAGCTAATCTGTGAGGCTGATTTGCAAAGTTTAACCCCATCATGATTATTGGGGTAAGCTCATCAAAGTTGTTATCTGTAATATATGTGAAAATCAATTATGCTTCCCTGCAAATCCTTATGAAATTAACATGCCAGGGAATTAAGGAATTGTACGATTATTTATAGTTCGATTTGATGATGTGAACATTTAAGGCTATTTATATGTTATGTTGTTAAAAGAAATATTTAAAAATGTAAGTTTTAAAAAAATATACATTTTATCAGAAACAAACTTACAAAAAGACTACAAAAATACATAGTTTTACTATTTAAATTTAAATAATATAAAATATTAATAAAACAAAATACAGTTAGTAGACAATGAAATATCAATATCAGCAAATACATAATAATCAAAAAAAATGTTTATTTTTGTACGACGTGACCATGTTAAACAATTAAGCTGTATGATTTGTCTTCCTTAGCCAGTATCAAATCTTAGGAATACAAACAAAACTGTTATTTCCACAATCTATTTAAATATCTTCAATTTAATATTTGCCATGTTAATATATGCTATACATTTTCGGTATTACTATAATTATTCAATGAAAGTGAAAAATCTTCTAATGACACAATAAAGAACACATTATCACTTTTAGTGGCAACACTACCCTGTATTAATTAAATCGAATTTCGGATATGTGTCCTTAGCTGAGAATGATTAAACTTTTATCTCTCTTTAAACTAAGTGTCGTTATCTATTTATTACAATGTATAATTTAACCCCTTAGGGACCGGACCATTTTTCAATTTTCTTACCGTTATGGACCAGGGCTATTTTTACATTTCTGCGGTGTTTGTGTTTAGCTGTAATTTTTCTTCTTACTCATTTACTGTACCCACACATATTATATACCGTTTTTCTTTCTAATGATACCATTATTTTCATCATATGTTATAATTTACTATAAATTAATTATAAAATATGAGGAAAAAATTGAAAAAAAAACACCACTTTTTTCTAACTTTGACCCCCAAAATCTGTTGCACATCTACAACCACCAAAAAACACCCATGCTAAATAGTTTCTCAATTTTGTCCTGAGTTTAGAAATACCCAATGTTTACATGTTCTTTGCTTTTTTTGCAACTTATAGAGCGATAAATACAAGTAGCACTTTGTTATTTCCAAACCCTTTTTTTTTTCAAAATTAGCAATAGTTACATTGTAACACTGATATCTGTCAGGAATCCCTGAATATCCCTTAACATGTATATATATATTTTTAGAAGACAACCCAAGGTATTGATCTAGGCCCATTTATGTATATTTCATGCCACCATATTACCGCCAAATCCGATCAAATTAAAAAAATTGTTAACTTTTTCACAAACTTTAGGTTTCTCACTGAAATTATTTACAAACAGCTTGTACAATTGTGACACAAATGGTTGTAAATGCTTCTCTGTGATCCCCTTTGCACAGAAGTGAAGAGGTTCATTAGGTAGCTTGTAGGGTTAATTTTAGCTTTAGTGTAGTGTCTGTTGTGGGATGATAGAATGCCTTTTAAAAAAGGCTGGATAATGATCTTCTCACATGCCCCCTCCAGTCGGATTTAATTGCTAGACAAGTGCACAGGGAAATAATTTGGGAAATAATTTGTTTCGTCCAAAAGTTTCAGTTGGAATTATCAATTTGAGTAGTCAATTCATAAAAGGGCAGTAGCAGGCAGCAGACTTACTGAACTAGGTAGGCCTCTGATCACTGTACATAAACCTCCAAGGAAGAAGGAAAAACAGTCCCTTGAACACAGCGGCCAGCAATTCCCTCAGGATTTTTGCATTGATGAATAAGAATCACCACAGAGCAGGAAGTTAAGGAGTGGCAGCAGCAGAGTTACTAAACTAGGTAGGACTTTGGTACATAAACCCCTAGGTAGGCCTCTGGTACCCCAAATACACCCCAATGGAGGAGAACAATGACATGCTCAGCAACCCTTGGACACAGTAACAGTTTACTATGATTTTTTAATTTAACTGATGACAACCACCAAAGAGCAGCAAGGGCACGAGCAGGAGTGGCAGTAACAGCAGCAGACAGCAGAGTTAATAAACTAGGTAGGCCTGACAGTACATAAATCTCAAAAATACCCCCCTAAGGGAGGAAGACAAACACATTTCCAAAGCCCCTTGTACTCAGTGGTTAGCATTTCCTTGAGTATATGGCATTGACAGATGCTGGCCACCACAGATCAGGGAGGGCAGGAGTGGCAGCAGCAGGTAGCTACAAGAGTGATAAGAAATATTAATACGATTCTTTAGAGGCATCAACTACACTGCTACAAAGTTATATCCAGCTCTTTTTAAAATATATATTTCTGCGGAGGGGTGGGGCGTGTACAGATGTCGGCCATACCAGTTGGCAATATCAGAAGCTCCTAGGGAAAATATGGTAATCCACCAACTATCTCCATATAAACATATCATCCTCACCTGGAAATAAAAGATCTACATACAATACACAATAGGTCCAAGAGCCACCATGGTATCTTACTACAACACCCCCATCTCGCCATATAAGAGCATTGGGACAACCCCTTCAGATCGACTGCTTGATCAATATAGGAGAATAACACATTACATACTATATTGTTATATGCTATCCAAGCAGTTACTACTTCCATATAATGGCACAAAGGGCCAACAGTGATAATTGCTTGCGTTTTTTTATATTCTGGAAGAACATAAAACTCAGATAACAGCATGCAAACGTCACATAGCCTTACTGTGTAAGCTGTCACAACCGTTATGAACATGGCTGTAATTCTTTATATGTTTTTGTACAATTTCCTTTTTATATCACAGCTCAGGTAATTATTTATATGTTTTAGCACAATTTCCTTGTTTTATCACAGTTTTCTAGCGTAACATAGCTTTATTGAGTACGCTGGCATAACCATTAAGGACAATGCTATAATTTTCACCCATATTACAAGTTATACGGTACAGCTATTCTGCTAGCGTTTTAGCCTATACCGCAACGATCCATTCCGCACTCAAATAATAGCTTTTGAGTGTGGAATATTCAGCTCACCCGTATTACAGGTTGTGCGGTCAGGCTGTTCCGCTAGCTTTATAGCTTATACCACCACAATTCATTCCGCAATCAAAGGCAAGTAGTTATGGATTTTGCAAAACAAAAATGTTTCACAAAACCCATTACAAAAGTGTTACAAAGTATATTAACACCCATAAACTACCTATTAACCCCTAAACCGCCATCCCCGTGCATCGCAAATACTATAATAAACATAATAACCCCTAATCCGCCACCACCCCACATTGCCACAACTAAATTAAAAGATTTACCCCTAAACCGCTGGCCCCCCACATCGCTACTACTAAATTAAAGCTATTAACCCCTAATCCGACGCCCAACCACATCGCCAACACTAAATTAAAGTATTAACCCCTAAACCACCATCCCCCACATCGCTACTACTAAAATAAAGCTATTAACCCCTAATCCGACGCCCACCCACATCGTCAACACTAAATTAAAGTATTAACCCCTAAACCGCTGACCATCCACATCACGACAGACTAAATTAAACTATTAACCCCTAAACCTAGCACCCCCTAAATATAAATTAAACTTAGTATATAACTACTTTAAAATAAATAAAAACTTACCTGTGAAATAAAAAAACTATGCTTAAACAATAAATAAACCTAACATTACTATTTAAAAAAAATAAAATATACCAAAAATAAAACACCTAAATTACAAAATTAAAAAATCCTAACACTACGAAAAAAAAAACTAACATTACAAAAAATAACAAAGTCGAAGATTACGAAAAATAAAAAAATCTAAGATTACAAAAAATAATATACAAAATTATCCAAAATAAAAAAAATTCAACCTAATCTAATACCGCTATAAAAACAAAAAAGCCACCCCAAAATAAAAACACCTCGTAATCTAACAATAAACTACCAATACCCCTTAAGAGGGCCTATTGTAGGGCATTGCCCTGAAGAAATCAGCTCTTTTACATAAAAAACTACAAATTAACCTCTAACAGTAAAACCCCCCACCCACCCAACCCCCCAAAATAAAAAAGACCTAACTCTAAAAACACCTAATCTACCCATTGCACCTAAAGGGGCATTTGTATGGTCATTGCCCTTAAAAGGGCAATCAGCTCTTTTGCTGCCCATTAAAAAATAAAAAAGCCCTTATCTAAAAAAAAAAAAAAAAACACAAAAAAAACCTAACACTAACCCCAACAAATGTACTCACCATTCCTGAAGTCCAGACATCCATCTTTTTCAAGGCGGCGAAGATCTTCTTCCACGGCGGCACCATCTTCCATCTTCATCCCGGTGACGTGGAGGTTGAGAGAAGCTGGAAAGGTGGTGGAGCAGAGCGGAGCTGGAACGGCAGTAGCGCAGACATCTAACGTGAAGGGTCCTCTTAATGCGATCGTCCAACACACACTGAAGATTGAATGCAAAGTACC
Source organism: Bombina bombina (assembly GCF_027579735.1). Taxonomy (NCBI): domain Eukaryota; kingdom Metazoa; phylum Chordata; class Amphibia; order Anura; family Bombinatoridae; genus Bombina; species Bombina bombina. Next base: position 1,070,909,425 of record NC_069500.1, read on the forward strand.
CATTTAATATTGGGTTACCTTGCATTCCAATTGGCTGAAATATTCAAATCTACAAATAGGATGAGAGCTGCTTAAATCCTATTGGCTGTTTAAATCTGCCAATAGGATTTAAGCAACTCTCATCCTATTGGCTGATTTAAATATTTCAGCCAATAGGAATGCAAGGTACTCCAATATAAAAAGGGTACCTTGCATTTAATCTTCAGTGTGCGGCAGACGATCACATGAAGAGGAGCCTCCACTCTGGATGTCTGCACAGACGCCGTTCCAGCTCCGCTCTGCACCGCCTTCGCTCCGCGCCACCGGGATAAAGAAAGAAGATGGACCTGCGCTGGATGAAGATGGATCCACCTGGAAAAAGACCTTCATCGCTGGACTTCAGGAATGGGGAGTACCTATGTTAGTGTTAGTTTTGTTTTTGTTTTGTTTTTTTGGGTGGGTTTTTTATAGATTAGGGCTTTTTTGTTTTTTAATTGACACTAAAGTGCTGATTGCCTTTTTAAGGGCAATGCCTATACAAATGCACATTTAGGGGCAATGGGTAGGTTAGGTTTTTTTAGAGTTAGGTCTTTTTTATTTTGGGTGGTTGGGTGGGTGTGGGGTTGTACTGTTAGAGGGTAATTTGTATTTTTTTATGTAAAAAAGCTGTAAAACTTAGGGCAATGCCCTACAAAGGGCCCTTTTAAAGGGACATGAAACACAACATTTTTCATTCATGATTTAGAAAGAGCATGCAATTTTAAACTACTTTCTATTTTACTTCTATTATCTATTTTGCTTCATTCTCTTGATATTATTTGCTGAAAAGCATATCTAGATAGGCTTAGTAGCTGCTGATTGGTGGCTACACATAGCTGCCTCGTGTGATGGCTCACTCATGTGCACTGCTATTTCTTCAGCAAAGAATATCTAAAGAATGAAGCAAATTAGATAATAGAAGTAAATTGTAATGTTGTTTAAAATTGTATTCTTTATCTGAATCGTGAAAGAAAAATTTTGGGTTTAGTGTCCCTTTAAGGTCTATTAGTAGTTTAGTGTTAGATAAGAGGGTGTTTTTATTTTGGGGTGGATTTTTTGTTTTTATAGGGGTATTTTGTTTATTTTTTGTAATCTTAGATTTTTTTATTTTTCATATTTTTCGACTTTGTTATTTTTTGTAATGTTAGTTTTTTCTGTAGTGTTAGGAATTTTAAATTTTGTAATTCAGGTTTTTTATTTTTGGTATATTTTATTTTTTTAAAATAGTAATGTTAGGTTTATTTATAGTTTAAGCTTAGTTTTTTTTTTATTTCACATGTAAGTTTTTATTTATTTTAAAGTAGTTATTTTGTAACTTTAATTTAATGTTAGCGGGTGTTAGGTTTAGGGATTGATAGTTTAATTTAGTTAGTGGCAATGTGGGTGTTTGGCAGTTTAGGGGTTAATAGGTTTAGTTGAGTATTTGCGATGTGGGTGTTTGGCGGTTTAGGGTTTAATTGGTTTAGTTGAGTAATTACGATGTGGGTATTTGGCAGTTTAGAGGTTAATAGTTTTATTTAGGTGTTAGCGATGCGGGTGGGCAGCAGATTAGTGGTTAATAGGTTTAGTGTAATGTTGGTGATGCGGGTGGTCAGCGGATTAGTGGCTAATAGGTTTATTTAGTGTTGGCGATGTCGCTGCAGTGGATTAGGGGTTAATATCTATATTTAGTGTTGGCGATGTCGGGGGCGGCGGATTAGGGGTATTTAAACTATGGGTTTATGTTAGGGAGTTAGATTTAAACAAAACTTTCTTGTCTCCATAGACATCAATGTGGATTGTGTTACAGTGATCGCAATTCCACAATCGCAGGTGTTAGCTTTTTTTCTAACACTTTTTCTCCATTGATGGGGGGATACGTGCATGAGCACGTCAAGTCAGGACTTGTCTTTTATGCAGCATGGAGTTTATAGCACCATAACGCACAACACAAGAGGGTACATTCTAAGATAGCAAGGGATGAGGAGGATTATGTGAAAGGAATTGTATATGAATACAATAAGAAAACAACAAATGATATTAGTATAAATCCAGACCGCAAATTTGACACCAGTACAGAGTAATAATAACAAAAATAAAAATCAGAAATATACTAACAATACCACGAATGGTAATTATACCAATAAAAATGATAAACGGAATTACCATCAGTGGAATAGAGTCCCAAGACCATCCAATCAGTGGAATGGAGATCAAAGACCTTCCCATATGCCAAATGGCAACCATAGGGGAAATAATTATAATAGTCCCACATATAATAATTGGAGACCTAGCGAGAATAGTCCACATTACACAAATGGAAATTATAGCAAACAACACAACATTTGGAGAAATCAGAGTGACCAATATGGTAATGTTAGAAGAAACCCCACCCCTAACAGGTACTGGGACTCCAATAGAATTTCTAAAGACAATGGACCTAATTATTTGTCCAATAGGTCTGAGGATTTTAGGACTCCAATACATCATAGATAGAATGACACCCCTAATTGGGGGGGGGGGGGGGGGGTCCTGATAAACAATACAGTAATAATGAAATCCCCTTACAAAATAGATATCAACTACTAAATGAAAATAATGACAATGGTATATTACATGAACAAGAAGGATTAAGAGAAGAGAGACCTTCCACCTCGTCTGGGAATCATTTTTTAGGGGACAGACCATTGGCTCCACTATGGAACAAAACCAGGCCTGGTCAAAACAACAAAAAAAGATCATTCCCAAACGAGGAAGAAGAGGGAGAGGGAAAACCCTCAAAAAAGCAAAATTACAGAAACTGAAAGAAGGAATCTTCAACTTATCTAAACATCAACTTTCTGATTATGAGATTAGAATTTTGGGTAGAGGGTTATCCTACTGTCCCCCTAATAAACCAGACCTATTTAACCTTTATGTAGACATCAATGCCTATACTAGGAAATTATCTTTACAAAGATATTTTGCAGCCAAACATCTTAAAACACACAAATTAGAAGGTAGACCCATTTTGACAGACACTATGAATCCTAGGAATTTGGGACTTTTGACATATAGTGATATAACAGGTATATCTGATAATCTCTTTGAACAGATACTGCACACTCCTCTGGTGCCTCCTTCCTCCTTTAATCCGCCTAGAGACGAATGTTCTTATGTGCATCTTTTTCAACAATTAGTATTAGAAGATTTGACAAAAGCATTTAACACAAGTAAAAAACCCACTTAGAAATTGTGGCAAAATGAGCAACAAGCTCTTGATAGATTAACAAATAATCAAAGCATAGTAATTTGTCAGGCGGATAAAGGAGGAGGGATAGTCCTACAAGATTATGAGGACTATGTGTCTGAAGCTAAGCATATTCTGTATGATACGAACTATTATAAAAAACTAAGAGTAGACCCTACTTTAGAATATAGCAACATTCTCAAAATAATTATTCTAGAAGACTTTGCTAAAGGAATTTTAAATAAAAAAGAAAAGCAATATTTACTTCCAGATCACCCCAACATTTTATTTTACTATCACCTTCCCAAAATTCACAAGAACCATAACAATCCCCCAGGAAGGCCTATAATTGCAGGGATCAACAGTTTAATAGATCATTTATCAGAGTACGTAGATTTTTATTTACAGAAATGTGTTACCTAATTACCATCATACATTAAAGATACCACAGACCTTTTGAAGAAACTGTCATCCTATAAAAGGGGACAAGAATATCTTTGGCTCACATGTGATGTTGGGGCCCTATATTCGAATATAGACCATTAACTTAGTCTGGAGGCAAACAACACTTTTCTGGAAAAGGATATATACTTACCCTCTTTACAGCAATAATTTAATTTAGAGATAATATCTTACATTCTGTCACATAATTATTTTCAATTTTTATACAATTTTTATTTACAGGTGAAAGGAACGGCCATGGGTACCAGGTTCACCCCCAGTTTTGCTAATCTTTTTATGGGTGTTTTCGAAGAAAGCTACATTTACAGGTCAGGTTGGAGGGTGAACCTGGTATTCTATGGCCGTTACATAGATGATTTAATTTTTTTTTGTCAAATATATTTTATTTGATTTTCATAATAAATAAGTAACATTGCACCTAATTGTGCTCCACACATTACATAGACTTAGTAACAAGATATGGAAAATAAAAAAGGAAATAAAAAAAGTAACAGAGACAATAGCAATGGAACCTGCATCTGGGCTAAATCAGATGATTTAATTTTAATTTGGAATGATTCTGTGGATACAGCTAATAGGTTCATTGCAACTGACTAAAATAGAATATTTGGATGTAATACTGGAATGGACTGATGAGGAGAATGTTTTGTCTTCCACCTATTTTAAAAGCGTTGATAGAAACAACTTTCTCCATTTTTCAAGTAATCATTTAAATGGCTGGAAGACAAACATTCCCTACAGTCAATTCAGACGTATAAGGAGAAATTGTGGGACAATGGAATTGTACGACAAACAGTCTGAAATTTTGATTACCAGATTCAAAGAAAAAGGATGCCCCTAAATGCTTATTAATAAGTTATTTGAGAGCCAGAAATATCAATAGAGCTGAAAATTGTTCTCCTCCTTCTAAAGAGGAAGAATCTGTTATCAAAAAGAAAAACTTGGATAATCCAGCATTTATCACACAATATAAATCGGAACATAAACAGATCAGGCAAATTTTTAACAAATATTGGCCCATAATCTTAAAAGATCCGTATATTAAAAATATACTCGAAAATAATCCAAGACTGGTGTTTCGTAGAGAACCTACTCTTAAGCAAAAATTAGCCCTGTGTAATGTAGTAATAGCAAAAAGGATGAATACATGTAAGAAAAATCTTGCACATCTCAATAAGGTCAAAATAGGATCTTATAGATGCAATAAAAGCAGATGTTACATGTGCAAATATGTAACGCATGGGAGTAAGTCAGTGGTTTGTCATGGAGAGACTATAGCTCTTAAGTGCTACATCAACTGTGGCAATAATTTTGTTGTTTATGTTCTGACCTGCAGGTGTGGCCTACAATACTTGGGCCGCACCTGCAGGACTATCCGTACTAGATGGAAGGGACACTGGAGAAATATCAAACAGCGTTCAATGAAACCCAGTGTCTCCAGGCATAGTACTACACAGCACAATGGGTGTCACAATACTTTTAAGATCACGCCTCTTGAGAGCATCCCTAGTGCTGTGGGCTATAATAGATACACTCGTTTGCGCCAGAGGGAGACATATTGGATATACTGTTTCCAGTCTTTGTTTCCCTCTGGCCTAAACAAAGTTCTAGATCTAGCAGCTTTCTGAGTGTCATTCTAGGAATTGCTTTAGTCTTTCTAGTTGCACCTGTATCTACCTATCTCCACCATCTGGATATATTATATGTATGGACTCATGCCCCTTCTGGACATGAGTCTAAATGGGTATTATTATTAGATCCATGTGATCTGCTATATTCACACTACACACAATTAGTACAAGTATATGGACTATACCACAGTGTCATACATTACCCCTTTCCTAGGTCTAGCTAGATATTAGGACAAATAGAGCCAATGACACATTTAAATAAATATATGTCACTTACACTTAGCAACATATGTATTTTATTCTAACATATTTTATAATGTATCATTTAAGTTGCTTTTGATACTAAAGTGACACATACCAATTACACTTAGCGACACATAGTATATTTTTAAATAAGCACTAAAAAAAGTGAATATTATTGTGTTGAATCTCTCACGTGATCACAAATGAGACATATTAGAATAAACTCACATAGTGGGTCACGTTGAAATAGTCATAATCTATAAAACTGGTTGCAGAATTGTCTATATTTATATTTATATACACTGTAGAGTCACGGTTACACTAACATTAAGGGACTAATACACAGTGTCTGAGGATACACATACACAGATTCATGGTTTCATTTATAAAAAGGGATTATTTATGTTAACTGGAATACAGGTTATCTCTTTATCTGTAAACTATAACTATTAACACTAGGGGTTGATAATACTGTAATTGATTAGTATATATCATGAGTTTAGATTGCATGCATTAATATACAGTATCAGAGGATACATATACAGATTAATGGTTATATACACACAAAGGGATCATTTTTTTGTATACGGGAAGACAGTTTATCTTTTTTGCACACTAAAACTATTAGATGATAATAATGGTTACATTACTACAAAGGGTTAATTTACGTTTATTGGTATGTGCAATTCTGTAGATACTACACTTAATCATATTTATATTTAAGGACACACAATGAGATGGATACTAATAATTGACTAAACACTCCACTTAGTTAAATTTCTTTTCACTCACACACTATGGCCCCTATTTAAGAATGGTTTTGCAGACCTGATCCGACACTGCGGATCAGGTCCGCAAGACCTTGCTGAATGTGGAGAGCAATACGTATTCAGCATTGCACCAGCAGCTCACAAGAGCTGCTTGTGCAACGCCGCCCCCTGCAGACTCGCGGCCAATCGGCCGCCAGCAGGGGGTGTCAATCAACCCGATCGCACTCGATCATGTTGATTTCTGGCGATCTTTAGACCGCTGCTTCACAACTGCTGTTTCTGGCGAGTCTGAAGACTCGCCAGAAACACGGGTCCACAAGCTCCCTAATACATTATGCACACACATTTATCAAGACAGCAATCTGGTTCAAAGGTTGTTTTTCATATCATAGATTGTCATATAAAGAATCGAGGGTCTGATTGTGAGTCTCACACACTATGCAATAATAGCTAACATAAAAGTGAAGGTAAAGTTAGCTCTATTGCATTATTCCATTTTAAAATAGTCCCAAAATGAATGCTACTTTCATCTTTTATCTTCGTTTTTATTTAGAATTTCCAACGCTGTTAAATCAACCCAATATTTTTTTTCCTTTCTTCTAGCCGGTCACATTCTTGCAAAAGCCAATTGAAATTCTGGCCGTTAGGCGACCGTCAATTGACGCCACGGCACTATTTGATGATGTGCACATGCGTTCCCATTATTTCCTCTTCCTCGTAAGAAAAGCTCGCTCCCGTTTCGCGCATGTGCAATAGTGACGTTTTCTACTTACCACTCAATACACCAGCTTCTTGGACAAAATTGCAACGAAGATTGACACCTGCGCTTTGAGTAACACAAGATTAGAGTAACGCATGTGCTAGAGTAACGCATGTGTATCGTTGGAGTATTGTGCACATGCGCATTAGGTTTCATATACGAGAACGTGCTTTTGAGATAAGTATAGAGCTGGTGGGACCGCTCTATACATAAGAGTGTCAGAAAACAGGAAATGGCTAATGGGAGGAGTCAATAACGGCAGAGTAAGCAAATTTAAATTTTTTTTTCTAAAATATGACATAAAGCAATGTTGCAAAAAAGTTAGCGATTACACTATTTAGTATATTTCTAGCATAATTATGTTGAAAAAACGTCCAAATTTTACCTTCACTGTAATGCTTTGTAGAGGTCCTAACAGCTTAACACTTGTTATTGAAGTGTTTTCTTTGGCCCCATTGGTCTGTAGCAGCGCTCTTTAGTGACATTATCACATAAGAATAGAGTCCTAGGGATTGGTTACCTATTAAAATGGTCTGCACAATCATAACCAACTGTTAAAATGAGAACTAGTGATGTCGCGAATAGTTAGCCGGCGAATAGTTCCCGGCGAACATAGCTTGTTCGCGTTCGCCGTGGTGGGCGAACATATGCGATGTTCGATCCGCCCCCTATTCGTCATCATTGAGTAAACTTTGACCCTGTATCTCAGAGTCTGCAGACACATTTCAGCCAATCAGCAGCAGACACTCCCTCCCAGATCCTCCCAGCTCCTGGACAGCAGCCATTTTAGATTCATTGTGATCCTGCATTCTTAGTGAGAGGAGGGATAGTGTAGCTGCTGCTGATTTTATAGGGAAATTGATAGCTAGGCTAGTGTATTCAGTGTCCACTACAGTCCTGAAGGACTCATCTGATCTCTGCTGTAAGGACAGCACCCCAAAAAGCCCTTTTTTAGGGCTAGAACATCTTTTTTTTTTTGCCTGTGTAATTTTGACTGTTAAACATCAGTCTGCTAGTGTAATCTAATTGCAGTTGCCTACCTGCAGTGCCACCACTCAACAGTAGTGTAAATTTTGTAAAAAAAACACTTTTTTGACTGTGAAACATCAGTCTGCTAGTGTCATCTAATAGCAGTTGCCTGCCTGCCAGCGTGTGTGCCAAGCCCACTTGCCAACTAGTGCCACCACTCATATCTGTTGTAACAGTAGTGTAAATTTAAAAAAAAAAAAAAACTTTTTGGACTGTGAAACATCAGTCTGCTAGTGTAATCTAATTGCAGTTGCCTGCCTGCCAGTGTGTGTGCCAGGCCCATTTGCTAAGTGCCACCACTCATATCTGTTGTAACAGTAGTGTAAATTTTGTAAAAAAAACTTTTTTGACTGTGAAACATCAGTCTGCTAGTGTAATCTAATTGCAGTTGCCTGCCTGCCAGCGTGTGTGCCAGGCCCACTTGCCAACTAGTGCCACCACTCATATCTGTTGTAACAGTAGTGTAAATTTAAAAAAAAAACTTTTTTGACTGTGAAACATCAGTCTGCTAGTGTAATCTAATTGCAGTTGCCTGCCTGGCAGTGTGTGTGCCAGGCCCACTTGCTAAGTGCCTCCACTCATATCTGTTGTAACAGTAGTGTACATTTTTAAAAAAAAAACTTTTTTGACTGTGAAACATCAGTCTGCTAGTGTAATCTAATTGCAGTTGCCTGCCTGCCAGCGTGTGTGCCAGTCCCACTTGCCAACTAGTGCCACCAATCATATCTGTTGTAACAGTAGTGTAAATTTTGTAAAAAAAAAACTTTTTTGACTGTGAAACATCAGTCTGCTAGTGTAATCTAATTGTAGTTGCCTGCCTATCAGCGTGTGTGCCAGGCCCACTTGCCAACTAGTGCCACCACTCATATCTGTTGTAACAGTAGTATAAATTTTGTTAAAAAAAACTTTTTTGACTGTGAAACATCACAGTAATCTAATTATCTAATTATCTATCAAATCTAACTATCAATCGTATCTATCAAATGAATATTGCATCTATTGATCTATGTAATCTATGTATCTATCTATCAAATCTATCTATCTCGTGGCCGGACTGTTTTGTGACAGCCACTTGTGTTTCGGCCAAATATCCGTCAGACAAATGTCCGTCGGCCAAATGGCCATCGGCTAAAAGTCCGGCCACGATTGCACGCGCAGTGCCCCAAATTTGAAGTAGGAGGACCGACCAAGCATCTTTTTCCATCTCCCGGTTCCTAAAATCCATGCCATATACACCTCCCCTGGCGCCACAACTGCCTCTGGGAACCTTATCATGGGTCCCAGGCCGCACGTCTTGTAATTCTCTGTCTGGGAAATTATATATCTATCAAATCTATCTATTTATCTATCAAATCTATCTATCTATCAAATGTATATTGCATCTATTGATCTATCTATCTAATCTATGTATCTATGTATCTATCAAATCTATCTATCTCGTGGTTGTGCAAATGGACTGTTTGTGGTGCGTTACACAGGGAGTTTGGTCTGTCACTGTGAAGCGGGCGTAACCCTTACACTACCTGATCGATACAACATCATACCTGATGTTTTAAAGCACGTTATTCCAAACAATTTAGGAATGTTAGGTGATTTATGCCCTTTATGGCTTAAAAACAGACTCTGCATCAACTATGTAATTTTCCGTGGGAGTTTTGCCATGGATCCCCCTCCGGCATGCCACAGTCCAGGTGTTAGTCCCCTTGAAACAACTTTTCCATCACTATTGTGGCCAGAAAGAGTCCCTGTGGGTTTTAAAATTCGCCTGCCTATTGAAGTCAATGGCGGTTCGCCCGGTTCGCCCGTTCGCGTTCGAGTCTGCCATTCGCGAACGGAAAATTTTAAGTTCGCGACATCACTAATGAGAACTCGTCCATGATTGGTTGATATGACCTGCTCAGAGAGTGTAGTCTGTGAGGATTGGCTACTAGCCATTAACTATAGAAGTAAAGCAGGAAGTGTAAGGTTTTTTTGTTTTTGTTTTTTCTGTATTTAGAAATACATGCATTCGATTAATGAATCCGGCATTATGGACATCATTATGGTAAAAACAAATCCTTTTTGTTTTATAAATAGGATGGAAATTTAAAATGGAGTTAAAATCATAACAAACAATTAAGGTACATGAAAAGGAAGGGAGCCCAAAACGGATTTAAACTTAATAAAATTAATAACATCAAATGATGAATGTTTAAAATGAGACCATTTTATTGAAATACAGAACACTCAGTTAATATATGACATCAAACTGATAGGTACATTTTAATAATAATAACAACAATATAGAAATAATGGGGAATGTAGATGTGTTAACAGAGAAATGTATTATGGTGGAGATGGATATGTTTGCAACTTAAAGTTTAACTAACATGATGATGATGTATTTGAATATTCTAAACACAATGCCTTGTGTATAAGAATAATATGTTTGGTTTGTTTGGATTAATGCATAACATGTGTCTTATGGACACGCCCATTGTGGGTGTTGTTCTTCAATCAATTGTGCATTGGTAGCATAAAGGTTTAAATAGCAGGATAGAGGAAACGGCCCTTTAGTGCCAAGAAATGCGTCACATTAGAGGGGATTACCCCCTTGACCACAACTTGTTGTTATTATATTCTTTTAATATTTTAATTTTTAATTTCAATTATTGTTTTTAGGTTTTTGATAAAAAATGTTTTTCACTGTAACACAAGTATAGTGGTTTCTACCTTACCTCTCATTGCCCAATATTGGGATGTTTTGTGCATTTATCCTGTTTTTGGACCATATCGTTGGCAACACCTGGAGTGGGTGAGCTGATACGCATGAACCTGAAATTATCAGTCTGCATCTACGAGCACATAGGTGTGCTATTGGACATTGTGAGTACCCATTTGGCATAATTATCTCCATTGTTCCACCTATTTGGTTGATCTGCACATGTGGTTTCCTTTGTTGTCTTGACTCTCCATTACAGACAAACCTGACGGGGTTATCTGGGAGTGGGTGTACTGACACACCATATTATGTCAGTCTGCTTCCATTAGCACATTGGAGTGCTTATTTCAAATGTGAGTACCAATTTGGCTCGAGGGCATAAGCTTCGGCTCTTTTGGTTTGGTGATTCTACACATGAGGCGCCCCTCTCTTTCTTCTATTTTTGTAACTTGTAATGGCAGCACTATGGAAAGTGCGGTACCCCTAATTTTTTAGTGTTATTTACTCACCGGGTTTAGAGCACAACTTGTAATCTCTGTCTATATGCTTTTGCATAATTGACTGTTTTCAGATGTTGCTTGTTTTCTATTTCCTTTTTCTCCTTATTTCATCAGAGGTCCAAGAGTGACCATATATATCATTAAAGTCCCTCCTCTGACTGTGACATATGTCCTCACCAGGGTCCAAGAGTGACCCTACATAGTATAGGGGGTATATCTATCCTACTTAAAATAAGATTTCATTGTAATATGTTCATTGACATCAAAGATGCTAGATACTGTAACTTGTTAAATATCTCCTAGATGAGTACTTAGAAAACCTATGTTTGAGATTACTATTATGTTAGTGTAACTTGGGTTAATACACCAAGAACCCCCTTTGTTTGTCTACGGTTTAATATAGTACTTACTAATCCTATTAAAACAAACACTACTTTACAGTATAAGATGATTGGTAACAATCATGCTCTACATCAGGTTGCCTGTACCATGTTCATTTATTATTGTCACTAATGGACATATGTTACATTTTGTCAATGCTTAAAATTTTAATAAAAGATTATTAAAGAAAAAAAAATATATATATTAATTTCTGCACAAACTGTAAACAAACACACACACACAAACATAATTTTCACTAGTAATATTAATGATGATGTCATAAAAAAATTGTCATGTGATGTCAACAGTGATTTAAATGATGATGTCATGCAAACCTTTCAAGGGTGGAGTGGGGGCTTTTTAAGTTAGGAGTTGGCTCGAGCACAAACATAGTTTGCACTCATCGAATTAACGCAATAAAGTGCAAGGGGTAAAAAAATGTCCACCAAACACAATATAAGTATATTAAAATAAAGTCTTACACTCTAGTTTCTAATAAAAGTTATTCATATAAATAATAATTTTAAAGAGTTAAAGAGTATGTATAAATGTGAATATGGGTGTATATGCTGTATATATATATATATATATATATATATATATATATATATATATATATATATTCTGTAGAAATACGTGCACTCCCACTAACAAGCTTCATATGCACTCTCTGGTCTTATCAAGTGTATAACACAATTTTATTACAGTGACGTTTCAGGGTATTCACCCCTTCATCAGACCAACAAGAGTGAATAAAAACATGCAAGCTTATAAAAACAATTAGATACCCCCCTCAACAGAAAGTGCGACAAAAAAAGGGTTTACAAAGTGAAACAAATGTTGATACAAAACTTCACCCACCAAAATACAAATAATCATTGTTGATATGTGAGAATACCAAAGTGCTTGTTATCAGACATTGATCAATAGTAACATAAGTCAAATGTAAGTTACAAAATAGTTACAAAACAGTTACAAAAAAGTGTTTACCAAAAAGTTGTACAAACTAACCTATATCAAACGATGTGTCTGTGTTGTTCAGTAAATCATAGATGTTCTAATTACAGACTTGAACAGGGACATATTGTATCTGAGTATCCTCTATCAAAACCGTGGTGAAGGGCAATCATAATGTATATAATCTACAGCTACTGCTTACCAAAGCATGTACTACAGTGTTTACCCACAATTTGTAACATAAATATGCTTATATATATAGAGAGAAGAGTGTGTGTCTGCGCCTCTCTTAAGTGGACTATATGAATAAAAAAGTGTATGGGGTTGCGATTCCCCTATCCCAAAACACTTACTTCTAGGAACCTCAATCACTATGAGGTAAGTAGTCACCAAAAATAGCTCGCCTCCGTAATTGGCTGTGATATTCAAGCTCTCCAAATGGTCAGTCAGGAGTGCCCAGGTGAATCGATCAGCTGTGTTTCGCAAGAGATGCGGACCTCCCACTGTATAAAGATGTCACTGAATCATGGATGTCTAATTTTGACGTTCATGTCTCTTTCAATTTGCTGGCAAATGGTCCCATTAAATATACTGCAGAAGGTCAAGGTTCCCAAGCAAGTAAGAAAGGCAATATCTGCAGATTGTCAAATTTAACGTCAAAATTAGACAACCATGATTAAGTGACATCTATATACAGTGGGAGGTCCGCATATCTTGTGAAACACAGCTGATCAATTCACCTGGGCACTCCTGACTGACCATTTGGAGAGTTTGGATATCGCAGCCAATTACGGAGGCTAGCTATTTTTGGTGACTACTTACCTCATAGTGATTGAGGTTCCTAGAAATAAGTGTTTTGGGATAGGGGAATCACAACCCCATACACTTTTTTATTCATATAGTCCACTTAAGAGAGGCGCAGACACACACTCTTCTCCATATATGCACCGTGAAGACAACTTGGGAGTCTACACACAATTTTTTCTGCTGCCCCTCTTTTTCCAGAGTTTATATCTAATGGACTGATATACTTAATTTGTATATATAGTATACTAGATAGCGTGATTGTATATATATATATATATATATATATATATATATATATATATATATATATATATATATACTTTTGAGTCCTTTACACTCAAATACCTTAAAACTTGTAAAATAATTTTTAATATTTTTTTTTTATATTTAATGTCTTTCATAATGTATTTAATGTACTTATTATACATTCCAAAGTTCTTTACGTAGAAGAAAATGTTCTTTGTATTTTGAAATATATATATATATATATATATATATATATATATATATATATATATATGGGTTTCACTCACATGCAAACAGTTTACTTTTAACTTATAGTACATGCTGACCCATTAAATTTAAGCAGTGTGCGAACATATATCGTCAATTAATAAAAAAAATAGAAAGTCGCAGCTACTGTCTTCTGTAAAATATTAATTTCACAAACACTAAATCTCCTTTCTAAAAAGGAAAAAAAAGACCAAAGCAAAACACATGACTTTTAGAAACATGACAATAATTACAATACATATTATAGCATTATACAATAAAAAACATATAAATAAACATTGTTTATGCATAATTAATCTACCCACAACCCCCTATCTGATATCCTAGTTTTACTATTGTATTGTAACAGAAAGGGAATGAGTTTCTGTTAACACATGTAAATTATATTGCCATACAATACTATCTAAAGGGATCATTTACATTACACCTTCAATAGAGGTGGCAATGCTGCTTTGATTATATTGCCAGTATTTGCCACCCACTGAGATGTATAGTAAAATTCCTTCAAACACTGATTTCAGACCTTTTGAATATTGATCCCGTTTGAATATATATTGCCATAGTGTGATGGTTTTGGTTTGTGCAGAGGATGGAAATTTATTTAAAGTATATGTCAGGATAGAGGGAACAAAATCTACCATTTGTGTTGAGAGCAACATTTAGTATACGACCAGCCCTGGTTAAGATCAGAATATTTCATAAGGTAGGTACAGACATTCAATGATTCACAGCTCAGCCACTGAATTCTGCCAAACTTCTTGTGACTAAATTATTGTAAAATAAGAGATATAAAGTCACTTGTTACACTAATCTACATAAAAGTTTACTTTCAGAGGAACATGTAAAAAATAAGTGTTAGTTACTAAGCAAAAAAAGAGATTTGTGGTTCATTTATATGACCTCAAGAAATAATAAGTGTTGAGACAGTGCAATAGATCACCAATATTTATATAGAGACTTTGGTATTCTATCAAAAAATGCATTTGTTGTAACCATAAAAGAATCTATACTCACAATGCTAAAGAAATTGAGCTAGAGAAATGTCTTATGATGCCAAAAGCAAATATCCTATTTAAAATTCATGGTAGAAGTTATTGAGTCAAGCAATATTAAGCTATATATTTTGCAAGTGAAAGCTGTTGTGACACATTTTTGACAGCTCTCAATAAAATGGGAAAAGCTTCAAATTATAAGATAAGTTTAACTAGTGTCCATTATATGGCAGGAGACTGTATACAATGAACAAAGCAGGGGTGTATTATTGCATAGGCTTAGCGGGGTGGTATTTTTTAACTGCTCCTCACACTTTGCTAATTTCAAAAATAATATAGTCATGAATTTATGGGATTATTAGGGTAAATCATTTAGTGATATGCAGTTTTGTGGCTTCCTGAGAACAGAAAAAACAAACAAAAAACCACAGGCAGGGTAGCAGTCTGACCCGCCTCTAGTGCCCCATGCACAAGCTCCATGTCCAGTACAGTATTGGGGAGCCAGCCCAACTTAAAGCAGAGAACATAAGCAGCAGCTGGGCAGCCTAGGGAATACTAAGGTTAGGGACTACAGGGTCGAGGGTCTGAGATCTGTAAAGCCAGAGTCTGCTCTGAGCTCTGATGTGGGTATGAGACTGGCATCTCCTGCAAGGACAGCATCTGTTCTGAGGTTTGATGCGGCTATAGGGCTGACAGAGGGGTTGCAGGGCAGCCCCCTCAGCTCAGAGGTATGATGTGGCTATGGGACTGATAGAGGGGCTGCAGGGCCAGTGTCAGTTCAGAGATATGATGTGGCTATGGGACTGATAAAGGAGCTGCAGGGCTAGGGTTAGCTCTGAGGTATGATGTGTCTATGGGGCTGATAGAGGGGCTGCAGGGCCAGTGTCAGTTCAAAGGTATGATGTGGCTGTGGGGCTGATAGAGGGGCTGCAGGGCCAGGGTTAGCTCTAAGGTATGATGTGGCTGTGGGGCTGATAGAGGGGCTGCAGGGCCAGTGTCAGTTCAGAGATATGATGTGGCTGTGGGACTGATAGAGGGGCTGCAGGGCCAGGGTTAGCTCTGAGGTATGATGTGGCTGTGGGGCTGATAGAGGGGCTGCAGGGCCAGGGTTAGCTCTGAGGTATGATGTGGCTGTGGGGCTGATAGAGGGGCTGCAGGGCCAGGGTTAGCTCTGAGGTATGATGTGGCTGTGGGGCTGATAGAGGGGCTGCAGGGCCAGGGTTAGCTCTGAAGTATGATGTGGCTATGGGGCTGATAGAGGGGCTGCAGGGCCAGGGTTAGCTCTGAAGTATGATGTGGCTATGGGGCAGACAGGGGAGCTGCAGGTCAGGTTAGTATCTGATAAAATGTCTGGGGTGGGAATGTGGCTGACTGGTGGGTTGCAGGGCCAGAGGCAGAAATGATGTGTGTGGTTGACAGATGGGCTGCTGCGTCAGGGGTCTGATCTGATGTTATTTATTTAATTATTATTATTATTACTGTTGTAGTTATTATTATTAAAATTATTAGCAATGACCTGTGTACTTTTAGGCTTTAAAAGTGACCCTAAAACCTCATAAACACTAGGTCAAGTAGAGCACTAGTGATAGCACAGGGTACGCTATATATATTGTAGCCCTGCTAAGAATAACACAAAACCGGGTATTGCAATTGAATGGTAAAAAAGAATTAACAGAGAATGTTAGCACAGGTGGCAATTTTTTTACACGTCCTATAGTTTCTGTAGATAGTATGGAGGGCACAGCAACATTGCTCATATTACAACTGGTTAGCGTTGTGCACAAGTCTAACACTCTCTGAAAAATCTAGGGTTTCTTGAGACCTTGAGTAAAGTGTTAGGGCTAGAATAAAATATAACAAAAACATGCACAATATGTTAAAGTATAATATTTTATGTACAATTATGTATATTAAGGGCTAGATTATATGCAGAGGAGGAGGGAGTGTCTGCCATTTCAGGTTTCTGAGAATTCTAAGAAAGAGTGAAGCTTGTTCATGAAACTGGGAAAACAGTGAATGAAAGGATTTAATCAATAGGCCGCTCTAAAGGATATCTGGATTTGGACCATTAGCTGGTGGTGACGTGAGCTGGACCACGTATTTAGTTCCAGTCTGCTACAATAGCACCATATGGGTGCGTCCCACTTGTGAGTATATTCCATCTTGTTGATCCTGTGTGTGTTGGCGCCCTGATGTTACTAGGCAATGTTTGGCGCCTCTGTTCCTCTTCTCTTTTCAGACTACGAAATATCAGGATGACCGTCCTATGACAGAGAGCTGCCTTTTTTCGTTCCATATTATCTTCAAGTATATTGTTGTGGACTTTCTTGTGTTATCTGCATATATTTATATGCCCATCTCTATTTATACAGGTTGATTCCATGATTGTATAGATTACAACTTTTTCTATACCTTTATGTGTAGTTATAGGTTTCATATACTAGATAGCACCCCCTAAGAGTGCGGTGTGTACTGTGTGCACACCACTCTCTCTTTTTCTTAAACCAATTAAATCCACAATGGTATGTAATAGGGCAGATAGATCAAAATCTGAACTGGTCAGCTCAAGCTAGAACTTAAAGAGTACAAATCCAGATCATATAATCACAGTGCCAGAGTGTACAAATTGATAAACCCCAGAATGTCTGTGTAGGCAGGGCTCAGTTCAATGTCGACCTAAAGGCACACTTGCCAATCTAATTGATTATTGAGTCTATTTGGAATCAGCGTATCAAGCACATAAGTTCAACGTGCTTCTCTTCTTAGGAGTAGTGTATTTCTATCACCTCCCCTGGTCAGAGGTGGGACATGATCAATAATAGTATACTTAAGGTCTTTGACTGTGTGTTTCATTTCCACAAAGTGATGGGCTACCGGTTGGTCTGAGGTGCCCTTATTAAGGGCTATCCTTATAGCCGACCGATAGTTGGCCATGCGGGTGCGTAGATCATCAGTGGTTTTATCCACATAGAACAGGCCACAAATGCAGTGTAATAAATATACAATAAATGTGGTAGTACATGTCATCCTGTATTTGTTAAAAAACTTTTGTCGTCTATGCGGGTGGGTGAAGTACTGTCGCGTTATGAGACCACTACAAGTAGTACATCCAATACAGCAAAATTCTCCCTTCTTTTCCATTTTTAGCCAGGAGCTCTGTTATAGCTTGTGAGTGGGTCCGTTTTCACCAAAATATACCT
Organism: Bombina bombina; assembly: GCF_027579735.1. Lineage (NCBI taxonomy): Eukaryota > Metazoa > Chordata > Amphibia > Anura > Bombinatoridae > Bombina > Bombina bombina. Next base: position 1,070,927,597 of record NC_069500.1, read on the forward strand.
TAGAGATTTGGACCGCCTGAAGCCAATTCTTGGTGGGGCCATTTGTTGAAAAGGAAAGGCATTGTCTGAAGAAATGATGTGCCAATTGTCACGCCGATGTTTGCTGATGAGCTTTTTGTCGCCCGTGTAGGTGGTACAAAGGTCATTCTTTCCTCTGAGTTGTCCCTCCTCTTGCCTTCTGGATCTTGGAGCAGTGTCTGAACCTGTGTTTTGAGCAATTTAGGGGATAACCCCTTGTTTTCCATCTCAAGTAGCTGTTTATCTTTGTTAACATCCTCTGAATTGTTGCGGATGACCCTTTGCAACCGAGACTTGGGTAAAGCACTTTTTAATACTGGAGGGTGACAAGAGGTGTAGTATTAAAAATAATTCCTGTCTGTTTCTTTCCTGAAAAGAGTGGAGTGTATTATTTCCAGTTCTTTATATAGGCACACATCCAAAAACTCTATTCGGCTCTTAGAGAATTGCATCTTTAATGTTAGGGCATACTTAGAACTGTTGAGCAGACTGTATCATTGCTCCAGTTCCTGTTCAGTGCCACCCCAAATGAGAAGCAGATCGTCTATGTAACGTCTGTAGAATTTGATCTGGTGATCCATGAACAGTTCTGTGTCCGTGGTTTCAAATTTCGCCATGTACAGGTTGGCGTACGATGGGGCCACATCAATCACATTTTTGAATTGCAAGGTAGGATCACCAGGAAGTTTGGAGTAAGTCAGGTTGTCACTCAGTTGGCCCAGGATTTCAGTCCTGTAATCACTGTAATTCAGTAGGACAAGTGCACCAACCTTGTCCACTTCCCTGATAATGATGGTGTTATCCTCAGTTTTTGAGAGCTGTTCTTTCTTCCTTGCTTAAGTTGTTGAAAGTGCCTTGTTTGTGTTCCTTAATAGATTGTTCCATCCCAGAATAAACCAATCGAGCATATGTGCGTATGCTTGCATTTTGGGAAGCAGGATCAAATGTAGATTTCTTTTGGAATATTTCCATTTCAGAATGTTGAAACTGGATTTTCTCCTTAAGTCGTAGTTGTCATTGGAATCTCTGGTTGTCTACAAACAGGTTGAAGCTGTCTGAGTTGCAGGTGGGTATAAAAGAAAATCCTTTATTAAGGACCCGGTTTTCCACCGGTGTCAGTATGTGGTCATTTAAATTCACCACAATGACAACCTCTTCTAATACCTCCGTTTTCGTGGTGGTCTTCTAAATGTACCCCCCCATGCCTTGTGTGGGCCCTCTGCCTACCCCGTTTTTTTACCTTGTTTAGACCCCACTGGGTGTATCCATGGTAGAACTGGCTACAGCAGAGGCTTGTTCCCCTTCTGAGCCTGAGCTATCCACAGTGGTAAGATGCCGTGGTTTGTGGTAGCATGGGCATCTAGGACCATTGAATGAAAGTCCCTCTGTCTGTCCTGTCCTGTTTGTAACCATCGGTACACTCTCTTATCACGATAGTCACCAATAACGGTTTCCATCTTGTTGTTTTTTAAATCAATAAATTCTAATTCATATTTGGTAATATCCTCCTCTAGCTTATTAAGCCATTCTGTAGAGGTATGTAACTGCAGCGTGTTCAAGTTTAGTTGTTCATACTGTGCAATTTCCATCCAGGTCTGTGCCAGTAATCTAGTCACCTCTTTTATGACCAAAAGTATTAGATCTATGGACCACTTATTTAAAATGTGACACCATCTATCACAAAAGGCAGGATTTACCCTGCCCAGAGTGCACACATTTCCTGAATCCTGAATCCTCTGGGTATGGAGCCTTTGCAGTGATACTCAGACAGATATGTGCCATGTAATATCAGATCCTTTTCTCTTTGTTTGAGTTTTACCAGGTGTGTAAGAATATATAGGGGGTTTTCAGTTGTTGGACCAGTAGGTAGTGCCTCAAACAATATCTGTGATTCATCCTCCTCCTCAGTAAAGTGGAATGTTGTAGCCCCAGTTACTGTTTCTTCCGTCTGTAGCACTGGTTCTTGTTTCATAATCCTGAGTCAAACAGGTATGATATATGCAGAGTAAACTTCACCAGTGACAATAAACAAAACACCAAAGTCGAAACCAACAGGGTTATGTCTGGTATTTATAATCCAATGTGGTCGGGTGCTATAGCCAAATGAATAATATAACAGAACAGACAAGCACTCCAGATTCCAGTGTAGAATGCCAGGGGTGCAACAGAAAGTATGCAGAATGAAAAGATAGAGTGCACTCACCAGGACTTGTAAATAAATGTATTCCATAAATGTGAACGTTTTCGGGGATTTAGTCACGTATATTGTACTGTTTGATCTAGTATGATGTGCTCCTATTGGCTACGCAATATACTTATTGGCTACGCTTTGAGGTGCTGTTATTTAATATGGCCAGCAGTTTTAACAGGCTGCTTTGGTATATGCCGTCTGTCTATAGCCCTAATTATATTCCACACCCCTTAGTCATATGTTTTCATACTTCTAGGCTATGAGGGTACTGTTCGCTTTACACATCATATTGTTGCTTGCTTGCATGATCTAATGTGCTGTGCTTGGATTTTTAATTTGACTTCAATGCTGTCCCTGAGGCACCTGTTGCATATATTTGACAATCTGGTTAGCATTCTGCTCTTTTGTTGTGGACACTGTATACGTTAAAGTGTATGATCCACCATCATTTGCAGACAGCCTTCTTCTGCCATCTCAATAACAGCTCAGTTGCTGTGCTTGTAATTTACAGATAGCCTATTTCTTTTAGTGCTGGTTCTGTGGCACTCGTATACATTTGCCAATCTGATAAGCACTCTGTACTGTGTAAATTGAATACGCTTAATTGCAAGATTCACTATATTTTCTGACAGCCTTCTATAGCCTCTCACTAACAGTTCTGTGGCTGCGGCACACGCTCGATATTTGTCAGTTTTGATTGGCCAAGCGTGTTTGTTGTTTAATGTTGCCATGACGACAGGACTTTACTGATTGGCTGTTGACACGGATGCTGGTTCCGTTTCGGCTTTACTGTTGATATCGTTTGGTCATGTTTTTTCTATGACTCACCATGTATTTTATCAATTAGGTATATTGTTCGATTATTGATATATGCTTTGGGATAAAATGTATATTTGTCACTTTTGGTTTTAGGACTGAAATCCCGCGTTGCCCAAGATGGTGACGTCACCAAGGGGTATAAACGATTTATTCAGTGCCTTCTTTGTTGTGTAGATATTTGACTGTTTGAAAGCGCACCCCGGCAGCTGGATGTTAATAAAAAAAGAGTGCTGGTTCCCTGCTTCTATTTGTATATATATATATATATATATATATATATATAAACAGTATATATGGGTGTGTGTGTATTAGCATGTGTATATCTATGTATATATGCGTGCTTATGTAGGTAACATAGTAACATAGTAACATGGTAGATGAGGTTGAAAAAAGACCGAAGTCCATCAAGTTCAACCTATACAAATCTAAAATATACACAAAAAGCTCCAGTTAAGCTTAAATAATCCCACTAAAAGGTGACCCATTTAATACTAGCAATCATATCCATGAATTTTGTTTATAGACAGAAATGTATCCAAACAATTTTTAAATGTATCTAGGGTATTGGCATTCACTACCTCCTTTGGTAATGAGTTACACAATTTTATTGCTCTTACAGTGAAAAAACGTTTCCGTTGCAGGAGATTAAATCTCCTTTCCTCCAACCTTAAATTGTGACCTCTGGTCACAAACAATTTTCTTGGAATAAACATCTCTGTATATGGGTCTTGAATATATTTATATAAAGTAATCATGTCACCTCTTAAGCGCCTTTTTTTTTTTTTTTTTTAAGAAAACAGACCCAGTTTGGCTAGCCTCTCCTAATAGCTTAAATTCTCCAATCCCTTTATTAGCTTTGTGGCCCTTCTTCTTCTAGTTCTGCAATATCTTTTTTTGCAATAGGTCCCCAGAACTGCACTCCATATTCAAGGTGAGGTCTTACCAGGGCTTTATATAGTGACAAAATTATGCTTTCCTCCCTTGAATCAATGCCTCTTTTAATACATGCTTGCATCTTATTAGCCTTTGAAGCCGCTGCCCTGCATTGTGCACCCATATTTATCTTGTTATCTATTACTACCCCCAAATCCCTTTCCTCCAGTATTTGTCCCATTTAAATAATACGTTGCCTGCTTATTTTTACTTCCAAAATGTAGAACCTTGAATTTTCCCGTATTAAATCTCATTTTCCATTTACCTACCCATACTTCTAATTTTTGCAGGTCCCTTTGTAACGAAAGTTCATCCTGCGCTGACCTAAAACTTTACTTAACTTAGTATCATCTGCAAAAATAGAGATGTTGCTATTTAATCCTTGCTCCAAGTCATTTATAAAAATATTAAAAAGAATAAGGGCCCAGTACTGATCCCTGGGGGACTCCACTGATTACCTTTGTTCAATCTGAGTATGATCCATTTACTACTACTCGTTGCTCCCTATCTTTTATCCAGTTATTTATCCATGGGCTAACATTTTCAGCTATTCCCAGTCCCTCAATTTTGTGCATTAATCTCTCATGTGGCCCTGTATCAAACGCCTTTGCAAAATCTAAGTATATCACATCAACTGATTCCCCTTTATCTATATTTTTACTTCCTTCTTCATAGAATCTAATTAGATTAGTTTGACATGATCTATTTCTCATAAAACCATGCTGATTAGAACTCATAATCTTGTTTACACGAATATGATCATCAATATAATCCCTTATAATCCCTTCAAATATCTTCCCCACTATTGATGTCAGACTAACTTGTCTATAGCTTCCTGGATCATCCCTACTTCCCTTTTTGAAGAGTGGCACCACATCAGCTTTACGCCAATCCTGGGATACCATGCCTGAGGATAATGAGCCTTGAAAAATTAAGAGTAGAGGTTTGTCTATAACAGTGCTAAATTCCCTTAACACCCTTGGGTGTATTCCATCTGGGCCTGGAGTTTTATTTACCTTAATATTATCCAATTTGTTCCTGATATCCTCTATACATAATCCAGTAAATGGTATGGGCTGGCATGTTCTATTTTGTTCCAAAGTATCATCCAATGGTTCCTCTCTTGTGTATACTAAAGAAAAAAACTGGTTTAGTATCTCAGCCTTCTCCCTGTCACTGTTAATCATGCTATCCTCCACACATTTCAATGTACCTATATTGTCTTTCATAGATTTTTTTGCTATTTATGTACTTAAATAACCTTTTATGGTTAGACTTAGAATCTTTTGCAATTTTTCATTTTCAATTTTGACTAATTTGATTGCTTTTTTGCATGCTTTGTTACATTCCTTATAAATATGGAATTTTGAGTCTGTACTATTTTCTTTGAATAATTTAAATGCCCTATGTTTTTTCCTAATTTCTCTTAACACATTTATATTCAGCCACATTGGCTTGGATTTTTTATTTTTATTTTTATAACCATATGGTATTTGTTGATATGTATATTTATTTAACAAAGTTTTAAATGTTATCCATTTATCCTCTGTATTTTTATTAGAGAATACTTTGTCCGAAAAAAAGCAGCGATAACAGGTCCTAACGCTGCTTTTTTTACGCCCGCTGGTATTACGAGTCTTGCAGGTTTAGGGTCACTGCACACTTTTTTGGCCTTACCGCAAAACGACTTACGTAAACTTCATAAAGTCTTTTTTCTATGGGACTTCCATAGCGCCAGTATTACGAGTTTGTCCTGGGAGGCCAAAAAGTGAGCGGTACACCCTCTACCTCCAAGATCCCTTACGCATTTAAAAGTCAGTAGTTAAGAGTTTTATGGTACAACGCTGTACATAAAACTCATAACTAAAGTGCTAAAAAGTACACTAACACCCATAAACTACCTATTAACCCCTAAACCAAGGCCCTCCCGCATCACAAACACTAAAATAATATTTTTAACCCCTAATCTGCCGCTCCGGACACTGCCGCCACCTACATTATATTTATGAACCCCTAATCTGCTGCCCCCAACATCACCGACAACTACATTATATTTATTAACCCCTAATGTGCCGCCCCCAATGTCGTCACAACCTACCTACACCTATTAACCCCTAATCTGCTGCCTACAACGTTGCCGCCACTATAATAAACATATTAACCCCTAAACCACCACACTCCCGCCTCACAAACATTAGTTAAGTATTATTAACCCCTAATCTGCCATCCATAACATCGCCGCCACCTGCCTACATTTATTAACCCCTAATCTGCCGCCCCCAAAGTCGCCACCACTATACTAAATGTATTAACCCCTAAACCTAAGTCTTACCCTAACCCTAACACCCCCTAATTGAAATATAATTTAAATAAATCTAACTAAAAATTCCTATCATTACCTAAAATAATTTCTATTTAAAACTAAATACTTACCTGTAAAATAAACCCTGAGCTAGCTACAATATAACTAATAGTTACATTGTAGCTATCTTAGGGTCTTTTTTTATTTTACAGGCAAGTTTGTATTTATTTTAACTAGGTAGAATAGTTATTAAATAGTTATTAACTATTTAATAACTACCTAGCTAAAATAAATACAAAAGTACCTGTAAAATAAAACCTAACCTAAGTTACAATAACACATATCACTACACTATAATTAAATAAACTAAATTAACAACAAATAAATAAATAAATAAAATTAAATTAGCTAAAGTACAAAACCCCCCCCACTAAATTACAGAAAATAATAAACAAATTACAAGATATTTAAACTAATTACACCTAATCTAATAGCCGTATCAAAATAAAAAAAGCCCCCCCAAAATAAAAAAAAAACCCTAGCCTAAACTAAACTACCAATAGCCCTTAAAAGGGCCTTTTGCGGGGCATTGCCCCAAAGTAATCAGCTCTTTTACCTGTAAAAAAAAAATACAAACAACCCCCCCAACAGTAAAACCCACCACCCACACAACCAACCCCCCAAATAAAATACTATGTAAAAAAACCTAAGCTCCCCATTGCCCTGAAAAGGGCATTTGGATGGGCATTGCTCTTATAAGGGCAGTTAGCTCTTTTGCGGCCCAAACCCTAACCTAAAAATAAAACCCACCCAAAATCCTAACACTAACCCCCTGAAGCTTGACCTACAGTTCTGAAGACCGGACATCCATCCTCAAGGAAGCGGCAGAAGTCTTCATCCAACCGGGCCGAAGTCCTCAATGAAGCCGGGAGAAGTCTTCATCCAAGCCGGGCGAAGTGGTCCTCTAGACGGGCAGAAGTCTTCATCCAGATGGCATCTTCTATCTTCATCCATCCGACGCTTAGCGGGTCCATCTTCAAGACATCCGACGCGGAGCATCCTCTTCATCCGACGACTACCCGATGAATGAAGTTTCCTTTAAGTGACGTCATCCAAGATGGCGTCCCTTAGATTCCGATTGGCTGATAGAATTCTATCAGCCAATTGGAATTAAGGTAGAAAAAATCCTATTGGCTGATGCAATCAGCGACGTTGGGGGCGGCAGATTAGGGGTTAATAAATGTAGGTAGGTGGCGTCGATGTTAGGGACGGCAGATTAGGGGTTAATAATATTTAACTAATGTTTGCGAGGCGGGAGTGTGGCGGTTTAGGGGTTAATATGTTTATTATAGTGGCGGCGACATTGGGGGTAGCAGATTAGGGGTTAATAAATGTAGGTAGGTTGCAGCGACATTGGGGGCGGCAGATTAGGGGTTAATAAATACAATGTAGGTGTCTGCGATGTTGGGGGCAGCAGATTAGGGGTTCATAACTATAATGTAGGTGGCGGCGGTGTCCGGAGCGGCAGATTAGGGGTTAATAAGTATAATGTAGGTGTTGGCAATGTTGGGGGTGGCAGATTAGGGGTTAATAAGTGTAAAATTAGGGGTGTTTAGACTCGGGGTTCATGTTAGGGTGTTAGGTGTAGACATAAATTTTATTTCCCCATAGGAATCAATGGGGCTGCGTTACTGAGCTTTACGCTGCTTTTTTGCAGGTGTTAGACTTTTTCTCAGCCGGCTCTCCCCATTGATTCCTATGGGGAAATCGTGCACGAGCACGTACAACCAGCTCACCGCTCACTTAAGCAGTTTTTAAAAACTCGTAATACCAGCGCTGCATGTAAGTGAGAGGTGAGAGAAAACTGCTTGTTAGCACCGCACAGCTCAAAACGAAAAACTTGTAATCTAGCCGTATGTTATTTAATGATTTCCTTAAATTGTTAAATTTAGCTTTCTTAAAATTAAAAGTCTTGGTTAAACCTTTATGACACTGCTTATGAAAAGAGATTTCAAATGTGACCATGTTATGGTCACTGTTGCCCAAATGTTCTTTGACTTCTATGTTTGATATTATATCTGTATTATTTGATAGCACTAAATCCAATATAGCGTTACTCCTAGTTGGCTCCTCTATTAATTGTGACAAGAAGTTATCCCTGAGAACATTTAAAAAATCTATCCCCCTTAGCTGAATTACTATTTTCATTGGCCCAGTTTATATCAGGGCAGTGAAAATCACCCATAATTACAGCACTGTTATTAGCAGCCTTACCTATTTGCATTAGTAGTTGAGTTTCATCTAGGTCACTAATGTTGGGGGGCTTGTAGCATGTTCCTAGTAATATTTTTTTAGAGTTTTTCCCCTCACTCTTTATTTCCACCCACAGGGTCTCTACATTGTCGTCTGTATCAGAAATATCTTCCCTTATTGTAGGTTTAAGGTTAGGCTCTATTTATGTATGTGTGCACACTCCTACATCCTAAGGCATAATGTTTGATAATGGAGAGATACCAGAGAGATGGTTGTTAGGTAAGCTCATATGGCATAAAAGTTGTCTATTTTATTAACTACTATCATTTACTATATATGCTGAGTCATTCTATTAATTGAAATAACTTTTTAACAAAATCTATATAGCCATTTGAAAGGTAGCTAATCTAAATTTTTGTTCCAGATATGAAGGGGGGTAGTTATCAAGCCGTCTACTTTTCTGCCTTCGCCGGCCCAATACGCCCGCCTAAGCTCGCCTACCTTCGCCGCCGCGGACCTTGAATACGTTCGCCTAAGTTATCAAAAAAAGCTGTCAAAAAGCCGCGGGGCGATGAGCAGCGGACTGTGAGAGTTATCACTCATCTGATCTCGCTGCCCTTCGGCTTTTTCCCAGCTTTATTGCTAGCCTGTCACTAAGCACCCACACTAACTACACTGTTCTTTCCCTATACCGGCGCCCCCGGAGCCCCCCGCAACTCAATAAAGTTACTAACCCCTAAACCGCCGCTCCTAGACCCTGCCGCAACTCTTATAAATGTATTAACCCCTAAACCGCTGCTCCCGGACACCGCTGCCACCTACATTATACCTAGTAACCCCTATCCTGCCCCCCCCTACACCGTCGCCCTCTATAATAAAGTTATTAACCCCTATCCTGCTGATCCCGCACCTCGCCGCAAATAAATAAATAGTTTAACCCCTAAACCGCTGCTCCCTGAACCCGCTGCAACCTATATTAAACCTATTAACCCCTATCCTGCCCCCCCTACACCGTCGTCACCTATAATAAATTTACTAAACCCTATCCTGCCCCCCACCTACACCGCCGCCACTGTAATAAAATTATTAACCCCTAAACCTAAGTCTAACCCTAACCCTAACGCCACCCTAACTTAAATATGAATTAAATAAATCTAAATAATATTTCTATTATTAACTAAATTAATCCTATTTAAAACTAAATAATAACCATTAAAATAAACCCTAATATAGCTACAATATAAATAATAATTATATTCTAGCTATCTTAGGATTTATTTTATTTTACAGGTACCTTTCAATTTATTTTAACTAGGTACAATAGCTATTAAATAGTTATTAACTATTTAATAGCTTACCTAGCTAAAATAAACTGAAATTTACCTGTAAAATAAATCCTAACCTAAGTTATAATTACACCTAACACTACACTATACTTAAATAAATTATTCCTATTTAAAACTAAATACTTACCTGTAAAATAAACCCTAATATAGCTACAATATAAATAATAATTATATTGTAGCTATCTTAGGATTTATATTTATTTTACAGGTAACTTTGTATTTATTTTAGCTAGTTAGAATAGTTATTAAATAGTTATTAACTATTTAATAACTACCTAGCTAAAAGAAATACAAAATTACCTGTAAAATAAATCCTAACCTAAGTTACAATTAAACCTAATACTACACTATCATTAAATTAATTAAATAAACTACCTACAAATAACTACAATTAAATACAATTACATAAACTAACTAAAGTACAAAAAATAAAAAAAGCTGTTACAAAAAATAAAAAAATAAGTTACAAACATTTTAAAAATATTACAACAATGTTAAGCTACTTACACCTAATCTAAGCCCCCTAATAAAATAACAAACCCCCCCAAAATAAAAAAATGCCCTACCCTATTCTAAATTAAATAAAGTTCAAAGCTCTTTTACCTTACCAGCCCTTAAAAGGGCCATTTGTGGGGGCATGCCCCAAAAAGTTCAGCTCTTTTGCCTGTAAAAGAAAAATACAACCCCCCCAACATTAAAACCCACCACCCACATACCCCTAATCTAACCCAAACCCCCCTTACAAAAAACTAACACTAATCCCCTGAAGATCATCCTATGGAATCAGCCAATCAGATTGAGCTTGCATTCTATTGGCTGTTCCGATCAGCCAATGGAATGTGAGGCCAATCAGATTTTTCCTACCTTAATTCCAATTGGATGATAGAATCCTATCAGCCAATCGGAATTGAGGGGACGCCATCTTGGATGACGTCCCTTAAAGGAGCCTTCATTCATCGTAGTCCGTCGGTGAAGAAGGAGGTTCCGCATCGGCGGGAGGAAGATTCAAGACCCGGCTTGGAAGATGACATCGCCCGGATAGAGGACCTCTTCAGCGCCTCTTGGAAGATGACATCTCCCGGATCGAAGACTTCTTCAGCGCCGCCTGGATGATGACTTCATCGGATGGAAGATTTCTTCAGCGCCGCTTGGAGGATTAACTTCTTCCGCTCCGGATATCCACTTCGGTTCCATCGCTTCTCGGCTGAATGAAGACGACTCAAGGTAGGATGATCTTCAGGGGATTAGTGTTAGGTTTTTGTAAGGGGGGTTTGGGTTAGATTAGGGGTATGTGGGTGGTGGGTTTTAATGTTGGGGGGGTTGTATTTTTCTTTTACAGGCAAAAGAACTGAACTTTTTGGGGCATGCCCCCACAAATGGCCCTTTTAAGGGCTGGTAAGGTAAAAGAGCTTTGAACTTTATTTAATTTAGAATAGGGTAGGGCATTTTTTTATTTTGGGGGGGGTTTGTTATTTTATTAGGGGGCTTAGATTAGGTGTAAGTAGCTTAAAATTGTTGTAATATTTTTAAAATGTTTGTAACTTATTTTTTTATTTTTTGTAACTTAGCTTTTTTTTATTTTTTGTACTTTAGTTAGTTTATGTAATTGTATTTAATTGTAGTTATTTGTAGGTAGTTTATTTAATTAATTTAATGATAGTGTAGTATTATGTTTAATTGTAACTTAGGTTAGGATTTATTTTACAGGTAATTTTGTATTTCTTTTAGCTAGGTAGTTATTAAATAGTTAATAACTATTTAATAACTATTCTAACTAGCTAAAATAAATACAAAGTTACCTGTAAAATAAATATAAATCCTAAGATAGCTACAATATAATTATTATTTATATTGTAGCTATATTAGGGTTTATTTTACAGGTAAGTATTTAGTTTTAAATAGGAATAATTTATTAAAGTATAGTGTAGTGTTAGGTGTAATTATAACTTAGGTTAGGATTTATTTTACAGGTAAATTTCAGTTTATTTTAGCTAGGTAAGCTATTAAATAGTTAATAACTATTTAATAGCTATTGTACCTAGTTAAAATAAATTGAAAGGTACCTGTAAAAAAAAAAAAAAATCCTAAGATAGCTAGAATATAATTATTATTTATATTGTAGCTATATTAGTGTTTATTTTAAAGGTAAGTATTTAGTTTTAAATAGGATTAATTTAGTTAATAATAAAAATATTATTTAGATTTATTTAATTAATATTTAAGTTAGGGGGGCGTTAGGGTTAGGGTTAGACTTAGGTTTAGGGGTTAATAATTTTATTACAGTGGCGGCGGCGTAGTGGGGGGCAGGATAGGGGTTAATAAATTTATTATAGGTGGCGACGGTGTAGGGGGGGCAGATTAGGGGTTAATAAATTTATTATAGGTTGCGACGGTGTAGGGGGGGCAGATTAGGGGTTAATAAATTTATTATAGGTGGCGACGGTGTAGGGGGGGCAGGATAGGGGTTAATACATTTAATATAGGTTGCGGCGGGTTCAGGGAGCGGCGGTTTAGGGGTCAATACATTTATTATAGTTGCGGTGGGCTCCGGGAGTGGCAGTTTAGGGGTTAATATGTATAGAGTAGCTTGCGGTGGGCTCCGGGAGCGGCGGTTTAGGGGGTAATAAGTTTATTTAGTTGCAGTGGTGTAGGGGGGGGCAGATTAGTGGTGTTTAGACTCGGGTACATGTTAGGGTGTTAGGTGCAGACAGCTCCCATAGAAATCAATGGGATGTCTGTCAGCAGCGAACTTGTACTTTCGCTATGGTCAGACTCCCATTGATTCCTATGGGATCCGCCACCTCCAGGGGTGGCGGTCTGAAAACCAGGTACGCTGGGCCATAAAAGTGCCGAGCGTACCTGCTAGTCATTTGATAACTAGCAAAAGTAGTGAGAATGTGCCGCACTTGTGTGCGGAACATCTGGAGTGACGTAAGAATCGATCTGTGTCGGACTGAGTCCGGCGGATCAAAGCTTACGTCACAAAATTCTACTTTTGCCGGTCTCGAGCCTTTGATAACTAAGGCGAATCAGCCTCGTCACAAATACGCTGCGGAATTCCAGCGTATTTGAGGTTGACGGCTTGATAACTACCCCCCATTGGGTTAAGTATACTTTTTTTAAATTACATGTGTTATAGTAAACCCTCCAAAATTGATGTTAATATGTCAATTGAAAGCAACTTCAAATAATAACAGTGCATTTGCTTCAACTATTAATGTAAATTGAATTTTCCTAAAAAGTTCAAAAAATAAATATGTCAACTTAGCTATTAATTGTATTCAAATTTAGCTATTATAATATACAAAACATCTATTGATTACTAATATACAATATGTATTTAAAGTACAATTTAACTAATTAATACATTATTTACATTTTTTATTTTTTCAAATAGGTGATGCTGGGTAATCGTGTTACAAATGGCTGCTGACCCCGTATAGTACTCCCCAACTTAGGAAACATATAAAGTTCAATGAGTCATATAAGACCACCAGGGGGATTATAGAAAGGACATTTGGAGTACTCAAAATAAGGTTCAGATGTCTGGACAGATCTGGAGGGACAATGCAGTATACTCCAGAGAAAGTGATCAAAATGATATTGGTTTGCTGCATTCTACATAATATTGCAACACAAAGAGGATGCCTCATTAAGGAAGATATTCCCATGCCCATTGATGATTTCCCAGAGGAGATTTGTAGGGAACCACCAAATAGAGGTGGTATGGCCACAAGGGACATGATTGCTGATCAGTATTTTGACCACTGAGTTTCTATTTCTTTTATATATTTATATCTGTATGTTGAATATTTTATTTAATCAAAAATAGATACATTACAATACTTGTTGGTTAGAACAAATGATTTTAAACAGAGTCTGTTGCAATATAATCCTGTGAAGATAAAAAAAAATCCTTCATACCATAATTAACATTTTATGTAACCTAAAAAACGAAAGAGTTAATGTTATGATAATTGATTAGTTGGTAAAATATGTTATTTTTATTAATCAAATCAAATAAATTAAATAAATTAAAAAGCTAGTACTTATATAAATCATGATTAGAAAGATAAGTAAAATATGTGTTCCATTTTTTTTTAAAATGTACAAACTTGGCACTATGTAACATAAAAAAATAATATTTCTCGCAAGCTACCCTCCTACACATCCAAATGGGAGGCTGAGCTTCGAGTCCAGCTCCCGCAGGACACTTGGTTTCGATGCTTCCATAATGTTCACTCCCTCTCAACTTCACTTTTATTGACTGAACTTAACTATAAAATCATTTCACAATGGTACCTCACACCCCAAAAATTAAATGAAATTTATCCAGGAGCAAATTCTAGCTGCTGGAGACGCTGTGGTGAAACGGGCACGCATTCCCACATATGGTGGTCTTGTAACAAATTGTCCACTTTTTGGACTCAAATTGAACGTTGCATCAACCTTACACTAGGCACACAACTATCCCTCTCAGCAACTATGGTTTTATTAAATCAAGTCCCTAAATTGCAATGTGTCTACCATAGGAAACTCCTTCAACTGATGCTCACATGTGCAAAACGTATTATTCCTCGATTATGGAAACAAGCCCTCCCCCCACTTTTGACCAATGGGTGACTGAAGTAACATATATATTATCCCTAGAGAAGAGACATTATTGATATATGGGGAAGAAAGATTTTATTCTAGATATAATCTTTTTATGGGAGCAAAGAGCATCCTAAATCTGTATTGACAGCATTTCATTACAAATATAAACCCTGGACCTTACAGTTGTCCAAAAGGTGTACTCCTACCTTTAAGAAGACTAAGTGCAAAGGAATAACATTATACCTTTTATCCTCCTTCTCTCTGCACCTTCCTTCTAGTCCCTACAGCTTTTCGCTTGTTTCTTTCCCATCTTTCTTTCCCTACTACCCCTCTCCCCCCAAGTTCTTTCACAGAAATGGCTAACATGATATAGCAATGTTTTATGTGGTTGGTAAGATTTTATTGATTTTTGTCATACAACTACTTGTTAATGTTAACTGCAAAATTTGTCAATAAAAATATATTTAAATAATAAAAAAAAAAAAATATTTCTCGCAATGTTTGAATTTACATTCACACCTCAGTTTGATTGATAGGAATAGTTTTGAGGTAATCAACAAACATGTTGCGACCAGAGCCTTTAACTGCAGGTGAGTTACTAATATTAGTTTATGGTATGGAAAGCTATTTTCCTCATTATATGGGCGGAGTTAGATGTGTGAAACAGGACAGTCGTGACCATATTATTTATGAGATGATAAGGCTGTATAGATTATCCAAAATTAATAGGACCAGGCATCAGTGTCTGCGCAAATATAGTGATTTGAAGTGTAAGGAACCAAGATATTATAAATAAATTAAAAAGTCTAATAATGACCTGTAAGTATAATAAATAATTTTCTTTAAATTAATGGAAGTGTGTCATATTATATGCAATGTTATCCAATATTTTTGTATATCTGAAAAAGGAAATTATTATTGTATGTTACATATAACTTTTAATAATAACTATTCTAAATTAATTTATTACATTAACATAATGAAAAACTATCGGCTAGATTACGAGTCTTGCGTTATGAGTAAAAACGCTGCTTTTTAACTACCGCTGGTCTTACGAGTCTTGCAGATTTAGGGGCACCGCGCACTTTTTTGGCCTTACTGCAAATCAATTTACGCATAGTCTTTTTTCTATGGGACTTCCATAGCGCCGGTATTACGAGCTTGTCCTGGGAGGCCAAAAAGTGAGCGGTACACCCTATCCCGTCAAGATTCGTACCACATTTTAAAGTCAGTAGTTATGAGTTTTACACTACAACGCTGTAGCATAAAACTCATAACTAAAGTGCTAAAAAGTACACTAACACCCATAAACTACCTATTAACCCCTAAACCGAGGCCCTCCTGCATCACAAACACTCAAATTAAATTATTAACCCCTAATCTGCCACTCCGGACATCGCCGCCACTATAAATTAAATTATTAACCCTAATCTGCCGTTCCGGACATCGCCGCCACTATAATAAACATATTAACCCCTAAATATTATTAACCCCTAATCTGCTGTCCCTAACATCGCCGCCACCTACCTATATTTATTAACCCCTAATCTGCCGCCCCCAACGTCGCCGCCACTATATTAAATTTATTAACCCCTAAATCTAAGTCTAACCCTAACACCCCCTAACTTAAATATAATTAAAATAAATATAAATAAAAATTACTATCATTACCTAAATAATTCCTATTTAAAACTAAATACTTACCTATAAAATAAACCCTAAGCTAGCTACAATATAACTAATAGTTACATTGTAGCTATCTTATTTATTTTACAGGCAAGTTTGTATTTATTTCCGATTTATTTCCCTAAATCTAAGTTTAACCCTAACACCCCCCTAACTTAAATATAATTTAAATAAATCTAAATAAAATAACTACAATTAACTAAATTATTCCTATTTAAAACTAAATACTTACCTATAAAATAAACCCTAAGCTAGCTACAATATAACTAATAGTAACATTGTATCTATTTTAGGGTTTATGTTTATTTTTATTTTACAGGCAACTTTGTATTTATTTTAACTAGGTAGAATAGTTATTAAATAGTTATTAACTATTTAATAGCTACCTAGTTAAAATAAAGACAAATTTACCTGTAAAATAAAATCTAACCTAAATTACAATGACACCTAACACTACACTACAATTAAATTAATTCCCTAAATTAACTACAATTAAATACAATTAAATACAAGTACGAAAAAAAACTAAATTACAGAAAATAATAAAATAATTACAAGTTTTTTAAACTAATTACACCTAATCAAATCCCCCTAATAAAATAAAAAAGCCCCCCGAAATAATAAAAAGCCCTACCCTATACTAAATTACAAATAGCCCTTAAAAGAGCCTTTTGCGGGGCATTGCCCCAAAGTAATTAGCTCTTTTACCTGTAAAAAAAAGTACAATACCCCGCCCAACATTTAAACCCACCACCCACACACCAAACCCTACTCTAAAACCCACCCAATCCCCCTTAATAAAACCTAACACTAACCCCTTGAAGATCACCCTACCTTGAGAAGTCTTCACCCAACCGGGCCCAAGTCCTCAACGAAGCCGGGCGAAGTGGTCCTCCAGACGGGCAGAAGTCTTCATCCAAGTCGGGATGAAGAGGTCCTCCAGACGGTCAGAAGTCTTCATCCAGATGGCATCTTCTATCTTCATCTATCTTCAAGACATCTGACACGGAGCATCCTCTTCATCGGATGACTAACACAGAATGAAGGTACCTTTAAGTGACATCATCCAAGATGGCGTCCCTTCAATTCCGATTGGCTGATAGAATTCTATCAGTCAATCGGAATTAAGGTAGAAAAAATTCTATTGGCTGATGCAGGAGTTTGTCTTAACCCATTGAAAAAGATACCAGCAGGTATCGAAACGTTTGGGATGACCTCTTTCTACTGATTTCCTTTGAGGATTGATTAAAGGCTTTTACTGTTTTTCAAAGACCGGAGAGTGAAGCGTTTTTCTTCCACTTAGGGGGTTGACTGCTATTGCTATATATATATATATATATATATATATATATATATATATATATATATATATATATATGTATTACATACTCATTGTTCAGTATAATAATCTGAATGTTAAATAATATTTTTGGTTTGTTTTTCAGATCTTGTATCTGAATGTGTTGCAGAAAAACAAGATCAAAGCATGCAAAGTTGTTCAGATAACCATTTCTGAAATAAATTGGCTAGAATAAGGGGAAGTATGGGAATGTTAATGGAACAAGTTGATCTTCTTTACAAAAAACGTTTTACTCACTTTACATAAATAATAATTATTGAGTACAGAAAATATACCCAAAACTAGTATTTGTTTAATAATAACAAAAAATAAACTCTGGTCAACACACATAAAATAACTAAATAACTTAGATATATACGTTATAAACATCACAAACTACACTGAAAATAGTGCCAAAAATGAACAATTATTGAAACTGCTATGATATTCAGATGTAAAACAACATGAGTCCCATTTACTATTGTCTATCACTCGTCCCTAGGCCTCTTTAGGTCAGAAGGTCCCTCTCTCTTCCTAATAATTGACAGGATAGAATCGAGTGTATGTTCCGTGAGGCATAAAGATTGTTTGAACTGATTATTGTGTTCATACATATACCGCTGTCAATTGAACATCTCTCTTTGCCACTCAAATCTCTCTCTGATATGGAAGACTAATGGTCCATGCGGGAACTAATCAAATGTTGAAACTCCCTATGATACACCCTGTATTGTCTTGTGAGTGCTAACATCTCATTGAGGCCCACATCCTCAACATGTCCAGCCACTTGTGGATTTTCCTGTACCAACTGGTCCGCTTGTTCTTGTGGTGGAGCAGGGTGTACAGGTTCTTCTTCTGGAGCTTCTATTTGAGAAGGATCGTGACTTTCAGATGGCTGGGAATCTCCAATGTCCTCTAAAAAAATCTGGTGACCGTGTATCACTGCCAGCATCCCTGTTTGGGACTTCCTCTAAAGATATATATTTAATATTATCTTCCTTGATGATTCTTCTGAATCTTGTTTAAAGGAAATGAAAACAAAAATAATTTGAATTACTATCTATTAATCTATAGATTTAAAAATGTATATACATATATATATATATATATATATATATATATATATATACACATATATACTGTATATATATATATATATATATATATATATATAAAATGGCTTTAGGGCTGCACGATTAATCGCAAATGCAGTTTGAAACCGCGATTAATCACCGCAGTTTTAAAACATGAGAGTACACAATTTTTTGAAAAAGAAAAATACTCTGTTTGTCATGAAAACGGAGGCGGAGAGGGAGGATGAGAGGGGGACCAGTGTGCAGCCTTGGGTGGACCTGAGAATGACCGCAAAATGGCCATTTTTGCAGAGATTGCAGAGTGTGTGGGAGCAACAGGCATTCATCCGGGAGTCATCTGGTGTGGCGGTGGTCAAGCGGTGGTGTGGCGGTGGGACAGCTCAAAGTTGTGAGCAATAAAGTGAGTATTGTAACATTGTGCCTTACTGACTTTTTTTCGTTCTGTGATGCATAACATTGAGTTTGATTACATTTTACAATATATTTTATGTATATGTTCATTAAGGGTTGCTTGTTGGATGTATTGTGAAGTGAATTGTAAATAATAATATATTCAACTTGATGTTACAAAAATATGTATACATAATATCTACTACTCTATCTCTATCATCTATCTAGTAGATAGATTATAGAGGGTGAATGAAATAGAGTTACTTACTAAATAGATGATAAATGTAATTATTATATTTATATTTATTTAATATATAATTTAGTTAAGTGAGTGTAGATTCCCATCAATCATCAGTAAGTACACACTGCAGTGCACAACAATTTTTTTTTTATTATATTTTTCTTCTAATTATAAGTGTTAATTTTACATTTACATTACCCTTATTATAACAGTTTGCAGTCCAGTAGTGTAACATAACACAAATAATTTTTTATAATTAATAAAAAAATTAGCTATTCTGTAATTTATGTTCCCAAAAGAGTAATTTTTGTTTAAAAAAATATATATATTTTGTCATTCTTTATGGATGGATGCTGCTTCAGTGAAAAGCAAGTAATTTTTTACCAAAAAAAATATAAGAAAAAAAAATTTGAATCATTTTTTATAGTAAACTGCAATGCAAGTCAGTTTGTTTTCTTTATCATTGCTGATAAAAATCATTATTGCTGATAAAAAAATCATTATGCATTTTGGTGAGCCAAAATATCCAAAATAGCTTGATGCTTAAATGGGCAATCTGCATTCATTGTGTCAGGTGTGCAATGCCCTATTAACCTGTCCATGTGCATTGTGCAGCCACAAAATAGCAGCCCTGAAGTATGCCTAACCAATTGTGTTTAAGAAATAAGAAAATAGCTAAGCTAATATAAGTCAATTCAATTGCGAATGTTGTTTAAAATTGCATGCTCTATTGTACTTGATTGATTCAAAAGTTGAACACAAAATACATGAATTAATTAAATGAAGAAAAATAGTGCTTTTTTACTTTGATGTCTCTCCCAGCCCATTACTATTTCTGTGTGTTTGTTTTTTGTCTTTCCAAAAAGTAGAACTTGTCTCCCCTAACCACCCCTATTCTTTGCTGTCTATTTTTTACTCCCTCCCACCACCTTATTCTAAAAATCTTTTATGTTCATTATTCAACCAACAGAAAAGACTGCCTGTGTGTCGTCTCCTACTAGTATCAAGTTCACCAAAGTCAGCCAACAGCTGTGGTTCCAGATTGCAGCCTGTTTCTTCTTTTACAACAGCAAGGTCATCCACATCCTGCAGCCTGTTTCTTCTTCTACAACAGCAAGGTCATCCACATCCGGCAGCCTGTTTCTTCTTCTACAACAGCAAGGTCATCCACATCCTACAGCCTGTTTCTTCTTCTACAACAGCAAGGTCATCCACATCCTGCAGCCTGTTTCTTCTTCTACAACAGCAAGGTCCTCCACATCCTGCAGCCTGTTTATTCTTCTACAACAGCAAGGTCCTCCACATCCTGCAACCTGTTTCTTCTTCTACAACAGCAAGGTCATCCACATCCTGCAGCCTGTTTCTTCTTCTACAACAGCAAGGTCATCCACATCCTGCAGCCTGTTTCTTCTTCTACAACAGCAAGGTCATCCACACCCTGCAGCCTGTTTCTTCTTCTACAACAGCAAGGTCATCCTGCAAATGCACTGCAACTGTCAGGGATTCCTGATGTCACTGTTTCTTTTAACTTTCAGCTTAACCTGTCCTCACAGGTTATTTAAGTTGGGCAGCCCCCTTTCCCCCCACTTCAATATTCGTTAGATTTGACTAGAAGAACCTCTCTTCAAATCCCCTAAGGAATACAAGCCAATTTGAACCTTTCGTGGTTCACTAAAGTTTTGCCGATATCTCTGTAGCCTCCGCTACAATCAGCTGTTTCAAGCAACCTGTTTCCAGAGGCTTACCCTTGATCCCGGAACTTATCGAACGTCTTAGTCAAGCTCAAATTTATACTAAATTGGACCTCAGAGGTGCCTACAATCTGATACGAATCAGAAAAGGGGATGAATGGCTCACGGCATTCAGAACTCGTTACGGGTTATACGAGTATACCGTGATGCCATTCAGCCTCTGCAACGCGCCCGCAACTTTCCAATATCTCATCAATGATATTTTCAGGGACCTACTAGACATTTGCGTTGTTATTTATCTGGATTACATCCTAGTATATTCTGTTAACCTGGAAAACCATAAAAAACATGCCAGATGGGTTCTCTCACGATTACGACACCATCATCTCTATGCAAAACCCGAGAAATGTATTTTCCACACGACAAGTATAACCTTCCTGGGATATCATATCAGCCCTAGGGGAATCGAAATGGACAATGCTAAAGTTGACACAACCTGCAACTGGCCAACACCTACAACCAAGAAAGAATTACAGCGTTTCCTTGGCTTTGCAAATTATTACAGGAAATTCATAAAAAATTACTCATCAATCACTAAACCCCTGACATCTCTTACCAGTGTTAATATTCCTTTCGAATGGAACCCAGAAAAACAAAAGATTTTTGCTTCCTTAAAGGAAAGTTTTTGTCAAGCACCAATCTTACAATTCCCAGATACAAATAATCAATATTTTCTGGAAGTTGATGCTTCCGACTATGCCATCGGATCCATATTGTCACAACGCAAAACTCCTAAAAGCCCAATAAATCCAGTAGCATATTTCTCCAGGGTGATGACTCCTGCCGAAAACAATTATCCTATCGGAGAGAAGGAACTACTCATAATAAAAGCATCTCTAGGAAACTACAGACCATAAAAATTTGGAATATTTACAGCCCAATAGAACACTATCTGCACGCCAACTCAGATGGAGCTTTTTCCTCTCTAGATTACAATTCCATACTACGTACAGACCCGGCAGTAAGAATGGAAAGGCTGATGCCCTATAGAGGAAAGATGTAAAACCATCTAGCTCAAGCCAACCCACTACTATCATACCCGCAGAACAAATTATTGCATTGACACCAAGTATCATGGAACAACTGAGGCACACTCAAGCTAATGACATTGAAATACCTAAAGATGACATCAAAAAACATCTTGATGGTCTTCTCTACCATCACAACAAATTGTATGTACCAAGTTCACTACGAACTTCTATTCTACAGGATCATCATGACTCACCTATGGCCGGACATCTTGGAATCAACAAAACCATCGATCTAATCACTAGAACATATTGGTGGCCAACCTTAAAAGCTTCTGTCAGGCAATACATTCTCTCATGGCCTATCTGTACTGTTTCTAAAACTGAAAGGAAACAACCATTCTGGTTACTTATGCCCCTTCATATCTCAGACAGACCCTGGCAGACTATTGGAATGGACTTCATAGTAGAATTACCTAACTCAAAACAATCACAATACAATTTTAGTGGTTGTCGACCTCCTAACTAAGATGGCCCATTTCATCCCCTATCACAAGCTACCCACATCATCCGAGACAGCCAGCTTGTTCCTCTGTCATATTGTGAAACTTCATGGAATGCCAAAAATGATTATATCAGATAGGGGGGCACAATTCACCTCCCGTTTCTGGAAACAGTTATGTAGAAACATGCCGGTGGAACATCCGGTACATCTTTCCATCCTCAGACCAACGGTCAAACAGAGAGAGTTAACCAGTGGTTGGAGCAGTATCTCCCGTGTTACTGCTCATATCAACAGAACCTCTGGAGCCAAAACCTACCCTACGCCTACAACAATTCAGAGAACACAACCACAAAAAGATCTCCATTCTTTGCAAATTATGGATTCCACCCCACATTCCAACTTCATCCTCAAATGGAAACCTCTTGTCCTCAGGTAGACTACACCACTAATACTTTTCTAGAGCTCTTTCAGCTCCTTAGACACAACATTGTGGAAGCCCAGTTGACCCAAAAATGCTATTATGACTATCGAAGATGACCTCCACCCTCATACAAGGTAGGGGATAAGGTATGGTTGTCTACCAAACACATCTAGCTTAAAACACCAAGCAAGAAACTCAGTGTAACCTTCATTGGACCATTCCCAATATCTAAGATAATCAGCGAGAATGCGGTAACCCTTGATTTGCCATCCTCCTACCATGTACATCCAACCTTTCATGTCTCTCTTCTCAAACCTACTGGGAGACACGGCACGGGGGGAGATAGATTGGCCTGATAACCTGATGGACTGTGATCAGGAGTTTGAAGTTGATTCCATTATCAATTTGAGGATTCATAAAGGGTGCTCCAGTATTTAATTAGTTGGAAAGGGTATAATTCAGATGAGGACTCCTGGGAACCTTATACATATGTTCAGGCCCCTCGACTTGTTTTCCTGTTCCATAGACATCATCCGGATCATCCAAGATTTACAGCTCTGGGGCAGCTGCCCTGAGGAAAGGGATATGTCAGGGATTCCTTACCATCTCTAATGTGTTGGTTCTAATCACTACTCAGGTGTCACTGTTTCTTTTCATTTTCAGCTTAAAGGGACACTGTAACCAAAATTTTTCTTTCGTGATTAAGATAGAGCATGAAATTTTAAGCAACTTTCTAATTTACTCCTATTATCAAATTTTCTTCATTCTCTTGGAATCTTTATTTGAAATGCAAGAATGTAAGTTTAGATGCCGGCCCATTTTTGGTGAACAACCTGGGTTGTCCTTGCTGATTGGTGGATAAATTCATCCACCAATAAAAAAGTGCTGTCCAGAGTACTGAAACCAAAAAAAAGCTTAGATGCCTTCTTTTTTAAATAATAATAGCAAGAGAACGAAGAAAAATTGAAAATAGGAGTAAATTAGAAAGTTGCTTAAAATTGCATGCTCTTTCTGAATTACAAAAGAACAAAATTGGGTAAAGTGTCCCTTTAACCTGTCCTCACAGGTTATTTAAGTTGGGCATGCCCCATTTCCCCCCGCTTCAATATTCGTTAGATTTGACTAGAAGAACCTCTCTTCAAATCCCCTAAGGAATACAAGCCAATTTGAACCTTTTGTGGTTCATTAAAGTTTTTCCGATATCTCTGTAGCCTCCGCTACAATCAGCTGTTTCCAGCAATATGTTTCAAGTCTGGATTCTGACTTCAACCTGTAACATCCATTTGTTACTAGCGTGTTCAATACATGCCATTTTTTACAGCTGCATCTCTCAGACTACTTGCACCTCACTGCCTACCTGCTTCCTCGCATACGGATCTGCTCTCAGCATTCCAATCACTACACACGCCACACACACAGTGTAAAGTATCATCTCAGCTGTTGCAGTGTAGCCGAACACACCGATACGCCTGCCGAATCTCCGGCTGCTCCAGTCAGCTTTCCAATGTTTAATGCTGTGTGACTTCTCCTTCCTACAGCTGCTGATTCTTCTCTACTCAGATCCCGGCTACTCTCATTCCTGCCAACCTTGCTGGCCACATTCCCATCTCTTCGATGGAAAGGCTGAATACTATATATACCATACCAAGAAGTTCCTATATGGGACAGACTCAGCATATATACAATAATAATAATGCTACCAGTTATTTTGCAACATCCAGCTACCTAATTCTGAGTGATACTTATGAATTAGACAATCTATATAAATCTTCTACAACAGCAAGGTCAGCCATTCAGCCAGTGTCTTCTGCAACAGCAAGGTCAGTCATACAAAGCCAGTGTCTTCTACAACAGCAAGGTCAGTCACCCAAAGACAGTGTTTTCTACAACAGCAAGATCAGTCCTCCAGAGCCAGAGTATTCTACAACTGTAAGGTCAGTCTCCTTTAGTGAAAGCCAGTGTTGCCTCAGTCTTAAATAAACATGATGATGAGCAAGCCCATTGTTGTCTTCTTTATATTCAATTCATTTCATGTGTAAGCCTGTGGCCTCTTGTCTCTTCACAATCAAGGTGACTGCATCATCATTAAGCCAATTGTTGTCTTATTTATATTCAAGTGCAAGCCTGTGTTCTCTTGTCTCTCAATCCAGGTGATGTCACTGCATCATCAAGCCCATTGTTGTCTTCTTTATATTCAAGTGCAGCAAGCCTGTGTTCTCTTCAATCAAGGTGACTGCTTCATCAAGCACATTGTTGTCTTCTTTACATTCAATTCATTTCAAGTGTAAGCCTGTGGTCTCTTGTCTCTTCTCATCATCAAGCCCATTGTTTTCTTCTTTATATTCAAGTTTAGCAAGCCTGTGTTTTCTACTTCTCTTCAATCAAGGTGACTGCATCCATCATCAAGCCTATTGTTGTCTTCTTTATATTCAAGTGCAGCTAGCCTATGTTCTCTTCAATCAAGGTGACTGCTTCATCAAGCCCATTGTTGTCTTCTTTATAATCAAGTTTAGCAAGCCTGTGTTTTCTACTTCTCTTCAATCAAGGTGACTGCATCCATCATCAAGCCTATTGTTGTCTTCTTTATATTCAAGTGCAGCAAGCCTGTGTTCTCTCTTCAATCAAGGTGACTGCATCATCAAGCCCATTGTTGTCTTATTTATATTCAAGTGCAAGCCTGTGGTCTCTTGTCTTAATTGCAGCAGAAGAAGATCATCCTCATTATTGATCCAAAAAAAAATGAGATTTGAAAATCTTCAGGTAGTTTTTTTTTTAGATTTTAATAGTTTTTTATTGAGGTCATTGGCAAGACATCATCAAATAAACAAGTTACAATAGACAATCAAAGACATTCTCTTAACATATGCTATTACATAAATGTACACAAGTAAGAAACATTCTCTTCAATAGATAAGACCTAAAGTAATATCTCCGTAATTATACCTAACATGCTAAACTGAAACCTCATTTTTTAATTTTATGAAACTCCCTCTCCTGTTATATTAATCCTCTCTTAGACTCATTGAACCTAAAATATTTTCTAGGGGGAATAAAATTATGAAAATTGTCTCTCATGGACCAATGGCAAATTAGAATAAGATTCACATCTGATAAAGCCAACTGAAAAATGAATACAAAATAATTTATGTTAGCTATAACACAATTATCAACCAAAATATGAGGAACATCTGCAAAAAGCACTTTTCTTTCATGTAATTGGCAAGAGTCCATGAGCTAGTGATATATGGGATATACAATCCTACCAGGAGGGGCAAAGTTTCCCAAACCTCAAAATGCCTATAAATACACCCCTCACCACACCCACAATTCAGTTTTACAAACTTTGCCTCCTATGGAGGTGGTGAAGTAAGTTTGTGCTAAGATTTCTACGTTGATATGCGCTTCTCAGCATTGTTGAAGCCCGATTCCTCTCAGAGTACAGCGAATGTCAGAGGGACGTGAAGGGAGTATCACTTATTGAATACGATGATTTCCCTAACGGGGGTCTTTTTTATAAGTTCTCTGTTATCGGTCGTAGAGATTCATCTCCTACCTCCCTTTTTATCGACAATATACTCTCAATTTACCATTACCTCTACTAATAACTGTTTTAGTACTGGTTTGGCTATCTGCTATATGTGGATGGGTGTCTTTTGGTAAGTATGTTTTTTATTACTTAAGACACCTCAGCTATGGTTTGGCATTTTATGCATTTATATAAAGTTCTAAATATATGTATTGTACTTATATTTTGCCATGAGTCAGGTTCATGTATTTCCTTCTGCAGACTGTCAGTTTCATATTTGGGGAATATAAACATCTTTTAAAAATGAAATTTATTTCTTACCTGGGGTTTAGTCTTTTTTTCAATTGACTACTTCTTACAAATTGCGGGCAGTATTAGGCCCGCGGGTGCGACAAATGCTAAACTTTATTGCGTCATTTTTGTCGCGAAATTTTTTTTGGCGCGAAAGAGTATGTCTATGACGCAAGTTCATCATTACCGGCGTCATACTTGACGCCGAGACCTTTCACACGATTGCGTCATTAGTGACGCGAGTGTGTCATTTCCGGTTATTTTTTGTCACCAAAAAAGTTTAGTTCATCATACTTGTCGCCAAACTTTTGTATTATTTCAATACCCCATTGATGTTTGCCTCTTGATTTTTTCTCTATCAGAGGGCTATGCCATTTGCATTTTTTCCCATTCCTGAAACTGTCATATAAGGAAATAGATAATTTTGCTTTATATGTTGTTTTTTCTCTTACATTTTGCAAGATGTCTCACTTTGATCCTGCCTCAGAAGCTTCTGCTGGAACATTACTGCCTGACATCGGTTCTACCAAAGCTAAGTGCATTAGTTATAAAATTGTAGAAATGATATCGCCGAATGTCATTTGTAATAGTTGTTTTGATAAACTTTTACATGCAGATAATGTGTCCATCAGTAATAGTACATTGCCAGTTGCAGTTCCTTCAACTTCTAATGTACATAATATACCTGTAAATTTTAAAGAATTTATTTCTGATTCTATTCTGAAGGCTTTGTCTGCATTTCCACCTTCAAATAAATGTAATAGGTCTTTTAAAAACTTTTAATTTAGTTGATGAAATTTCAAATGACCAACAATATGATAATTTATCCTCTTCTGATAAGGATCTATCTGATTCAGAAGATCCTCCTCAGACATTGACACTGACAAATCTACTTATTTATTTAAAATTGAGTATATGCGTTCTTTATTAAATGAAGTGTTAATTACTTTGGATATTGAGGTAACCAGTCCTCTTGACGTTCAGTCTAATAAACATTTTAATGCTGTTTTTTAAACCTCCTGTGGTTTCTCCAGGGGTTTTTCCTATTCCTGAGGCTATTTCTGATATGATTTCTAAGGAATGGAATAAGCCAGGTACTTCTTTTATTCCTTCTTCAAGGTTTAAAAATTGTATCCTTTACCAGCAAAATCTATAGAGTTTTGGGAAAAGATCCCCAAAGTTGATGGGGCTATTTCTACTCTTGCTAAACGTACCACTATTCCTATGGAAGATAGTACTTCCTTTAAGGATCCTTTAGATAGGAAGCTTGAATCTTATCTAAGGAAGGCATATTTATATTCAGGTCATCTTCTCAGACCTGCAATTTCTTTGGCTGATGTTGCGGCTGCATCAACTTTCTGGTTGGAGAATTTAGCGCAACAAGAATTGGATTCTGACATATCTAGCATTATTCGCTTACTGCAACATGCTAATCATTTTATTTGTGATGTTAGATCCATGTCTTTAGCTATATTAGCTAGAAGAGCTTTGTGGCTTAAATCTTAGAATGCTGATATGACATCTAAATCTAGATTACTGTCTCTTTCTTTCCAAGGTAATAATTTATTTGGTTCTCAGTTGGATTCTATTATTTCAACTGTTACTGGGGGAAAGGGAGTTTTTTCTGCCTCAGGATAAAAAACCTAAGGGTAAATCTAAGGCTTCTAACCATTTTCGTTCCTTTCGTCAGAATAAGGAACAAAAACTCAATCCTCCCCCCAAGGAATCTGCCTCCAATTGGAAGCATTCCTCAAATTGGAATAAATCCAAGCCTTTTAGGAAACCAAAGTCAGCCCCTAAGTCCGCATGAAGGTGCGGTCCTCATTCCAGCTCAGCTGGTAGGGGGCAGATTAAAGTTTTTCAAGGATATTTGGATAAATTCTGTTCAAAATCAATGGATTCAGAGCATTGTCTCTCTAGGGTATCGAATAGGATTCAGAGTAAGACCTCCTGTGAGAAGATTTTTTCTTTCACGTATCCCAGTAAATCCAGTAAAAGCTCAGTCTTTCCTGAAGTTTTTATCAGACCTGGAGTCTTCAGGGGTAATCATGCCAGTTCCTCTTCTGGAACAAGGTTTGGGGTTTTATTCAAATCTATTCATTGTCCCAAAGAAGGAAAATTTATTCAGACCAGTTCTGGATCTGAAAATTTTGAATCGTTTAGTAAGAGTACCAACTTTCAAGATGGTGACTATAAGGACTATTCTGCCTTTTGTTCAGCGAGGACATTATGGGCTCCATGTACTAAGCAGTCAGCGAGCTACCCGCAACAAATCTCGCGTCAAAACTCGCAAACTGATATGTACAAAGCCGTCAACTATGTTAAAACTTGCATCTTTAAAATTGCGAGCGTACTTATCCATCCGCCAAACCTTGCTACCTCTCCATTTTTTACTGTAATTAGACACATTTGACCACCAACTCGCCAAAAACGAATGTACTAAAAAATCTATTTGTCCGCTCGCGTCAATCTCCACCCCCACCTCGTTATTTTTGCCTCGCCACCTTTTAGGTGGCGGGCAAGGTATAAAACAATAGGAAAGTCACTCTAGACGCCAGTCTAGACATATATAAAAGGCAGTAATATCAGCATTGTACTTACATTGTTCATTTCAGCAGCTATGGAGAGAATTCTGTTTTTGTTTATTCTCTGTGTGATGCAAATCTGGGCTAGAAGACAGAATACTGGAAATGTAGCTAATCGTATCGTTAGAAGAAGGAGAGTTCGTGTCCCCCGTGTATTCCTATTTTCCTGGACCCTGGGCACTAACAGCGTCGCTGATCCTTTGCCAGATCTGCTTCCTCCTAGAAAAATTTGTCTGTTTGACACGACATCCAAACAAATAATCATAAGAGTCAATAATCATGTCAATCAAAACGACGTTTTGCTGATGAGAAAAGTGAGGATTCTTGGATTTTGAAGCAGTTTCAGATCCAGATGAAGCCATATCGAATTTGTAAATAAAGATCACAAAAAAGAGCGCTCTGTAATTACTCTCCAAAAATTTTGGAACAATAATGAAGTTGTTTAGAAAAGTTGTACATTTATAGGAGCAAAATTCTATTCCCGCGACTACTATGACGTTCATGACACCTTACATGTCACGTGTTAACAATTGGCCAGACAATTCAACTGAAAGTTAAGTACATCAGCTTAGTTGCGGCGAGCGAGGCGTCAAATTTATCAATATTCCGCCACTGCTCGCGGCAGGCTAGATGTGTCTATTTATTGTGGGATTATTAGTACATAGCAACAGCGGACACCATTTCGCCCGCGGCGAGTAACGGCGAGTTTAGCCGCGTCTAAAATGACGGATGAATTGACGGCTTAGTACATGGAGCCCTATATGTCCACAATAGACTTGCAGGATGCATACCTTCATATTCCGATTCATCCAGAACATTATCAGTTTCTGAGATTCTCTTTTCTAGACAAGCATTACCAATTTGTTGCTCTTCCATTTGGCCTAGCAACCGCTCCAAGAATCTTTTCAAAGGTTCTGGGTCTCCTACTCTCTGTAATCAGAGAACAGGGTATTGCGGTGTTTCCTTATTTGGACGTTATCTTGGTACTAGCTCAGTCTTTACGTACTGCAGAATCTCACACAAATCAACTAGTGTTGTTTCTTCGGAAACATAGTTGGAGGATCAATTTACCAAAAAGTTTCTTGATTCCTCAGACAAGGGTCACCTTTTTAGGCTTCCAGATAGATTCAGTGTCCATGACTCTGTCTCTAACAGACAAGAGCCATTTAAAATTGGTTGCAGCCTGCCGGCACCTTCAGTCTGAGTCATTCCCTTCAGTGGCTATGTGCATGGAAGTTTTAGGTCTCATGACTGCAGCATCGGACGCGATCCCCTTTGCTCGTTTTCACATGAGACCTCTTCAGCTTTGTATGCTGAATCAATGGTGCAGGGATTATACAAAGATATCACAATTAAAATCCTTAAATCCCAATGTACGACACTCTCTGACATGGTGGATAGATCACCATCGTTTAGTTCAAGGGGCTTCTTTTGTTCGGCCAACCTGGACTGTGATCACAACAGATGCGAATCTTTCAGGTTGGGGAGCTGTTTGAGCATCTCTGACAGCACAAGGGGTTTGGAAATTTCAAGAGGCGAGATTTCCAATAAATATTTTAGAACTCTGCGCAATTCTCAGAGCTCTTCAGTTTTGGCCTCTGTTAAAGAGACAACCGTTCATTTGTTTTCAGACAGACATTTTCACAACAGTGGCATATGTCAATCATCGGGGTTGGACTCACAGTCCCCAAGCTATGAAATAAGTATCTCGAATACTTGTTTGGGCGGAATCCAGCTCCTGTCTAATCTCTGCGGTGCATATCCCAGGTGTAGACAATTGGGAAGCGGATTATCTCAGCCGCCAGACTTTACATCCAGGGGAGTGGTCTCTCCATCCAGATGTTTTTTCTCAAATTGTTCAGATGTGGGGTCTTCCAGAGATAGATCTCATGGCCTCTCATCTAAACAAGAATCTTCCCAGATACCTATCCAGGTCCAGGGATGTTCAGGCGGAAGCAATGGATGCGCTGATACTTCCTTGGTGTTATCATCCTGCTTATATCTTCCCGCCTCTAGTTCTCCTTCCAAGAGTGATTTCCAAAATCATCATGGAACAATCATTTGTGTTGCTGGTAGCGCCAGCATGGCCACACAAGTTTTGGTATGCGGATCTGGTTCGGATGTCCAGTTGCCCGCCTTGGCCACTTCCATTACGGCCAGACCTACTATCTCAAGGTCCGTTTTTCCATCAGGATCTCAAATCATTAAATTTGAAGGTATGGAAATTGAACGCTTAGTATTAAGTCATAGAGGTTTCTCTGACTCAGTGATTGATACTATGTTACAAGCTCGTAAATCAGTCTCTAGGAAGATTTATTATCGAGTTTGGAAGACTTACATTTCATGGTGTTCTCATAAATTCTCCTGGCATTCTTTTAGAATTCCTAGAATTTTACAGTTTCTTCAGGATGGTTTGGATAAGGTTTTGTCTGCAAGTTCCTTGAAAGGACAAATCTCCGCTCTTTCTGTTTTATTTCACAGAAAGATTGCTATACTTCCTTATATACACTGTTTTGTACAGGCTTTAGTTCATATTAAGCCTGTCATTAAATCAATTTCTCCTCCTTGGAGTCTTAATTTTGTTCTGAAGACTTTACAGGCTCCTCCATTTGAGCCTATGCATTCTTTGGACATTAAACTACTTTCTTGGAAAGTATTGTTCCTTTTGGCTATCTCTTCTGCTAGAAGAGTTTCTGAGCTATCTGTTCTTTCTTGTGAATCTCCTTTCTGATTTTTCATCAGGATAAGGCGGTTTTGCGGACTTCATTTGAATTTTTACCTAAGGTTGTGAATTCTAACAACATTAGTAGAGAAATTGTTGTCCCTTCCTTGTGTCCTAATCCTAAGAATCCTTTGGAAAGATCCTTACATTCTTTGGATATGGTGAGAGCTTTGAAATATTATGTTGAAGCTACTAAAGATTTCAGGAAGACTTCTAGTCTATTTATTATATTTTCTGGTCCTAGGAAAGGTCAGAAGGCCTCTGCTATTTCCTTGGCCTCTTGGTTAAAACTTTTTGATTCATCAAGCTTATTTGGAGTCGGGTCAAGCCCCACCTCAGAGAATTACAGCTCATTCTACTAGATCAGTCTCCACTTCGTGGGCTTTTAAGAATGAAGCTTCAGTTGATCAGATTTGCAAAGCAGCGACTTGGTCCTCTTTGCATACAAAACTCTCAATAAAGAATTATGCTGTAAGACCATTTATGTACTCGTTTCTAGGCACATGCCCACAAGTTACCAGTAGGAAAGGTAAAAATGTAAGCTAAATATATCAGTAAGGGTTTTGAGCAACATAGATATAGGAATTGTACACATAAATATTTCAATATACAAAGAACTTTCTGACAATGATATTAATGCTCGCTATTAGAAATATCAGTTGCTAAGCCTTGGGATTCTATTTCCTGCACTAACAGCTGTCATTCTTCATTCGTCTTTGAGTGTTTAACCAACCGCTGTACATTTATATATAACTGCAAATATGTAGAAGTAACATATAAAACATTGCTTTTAGTTAAGAGGGGGGGGAGACCCTTATACAGTGCTAGAAAGTCATGGTAAGGAAAGGAAATGTCACAGGAAAAATGAAATATATATTTCTGATGAGAATTTTCTAAATATATATGTTTTTCCACGGATCCTCAGACAGTGATTAGGTTGCATAAATACATACCCAAGCTTCAAAAAGTTTAAATGTTTAGCTATATGGCCTGTAGGTATATACATGAAACAAGTGAAAATCTGTAGCGGTGTAAGTATACACACACATTCTCCTGCATGGCTGCAGATAAGTAAGGTCTGCAAGAGATTAAAACTGTAGTGAAAGAAATATAAAATTTTTAAGGCAAACAGATATATGAGTACAAAACATGAATTCCATATATTCATCTACTTGCATGACTAAGGATGTTCAACTTAACACAACCAGCTATAGAGACATCTGCTAGGTAGCTAGAATCTTAAGGGGAACATTATAATTACCAAGACTATAGTTTTACATCTTTCAGGCCCTAGGGCCATCATCCGGAGTATGGTCTACCCAATGCCTAAAGACTATAAGTCTCAAAGTACGTATTCAGTCCGAACAGAGTCTCATCAGTAAAAATAGGACAGTCGCCTGCTGAATCCCTCATGAAGGCAATCTCGACACTACCCAAAGTTCGTCAAGCAGTCATCCCACGCCAGATCTTGGGGTCAGAAAAGAGTACAAAGGGACCTGGACAGGTTCATAGCTAGAGTATCGCAAAGAGCCCAGATGTACATAAAATCCATTCCCCCTGGGGGGCGTGTCCATGCAGCGTACTGGATAGGACGCACATTCTGTATGCTCCAGTGCAATCTTTGATAATCCGCCGATTATTAATTCTCAGCAGCAATATTAAGAATACATTTTACAAAGGTGTCACAGTCGTGCTAATTGTGACCCCATTTTTCATTTTTTCGTCTGTTGTAAGATACTGGAGCCTCAGATTGGAACATTAAGGCCTAAGGCGGTGGCCTACTACTAGGTATCCACCTCCCCCCCGGGAAGAGCCGGGTCATCAGTGCCGTCAGGAAAGCTGACTTACTGAACCTCTTCAAAACCTATCACTAAGAAGTCCTCAAGCTAAACTACTGTTCTTCACTACCAAACAGCATTAAGATCCTTGTGGCGAAGAATAGAAAACTTTATTCAGCGAAACTTGACAAACATGGCGGAAAAGAGCTGCCTGACGCAACTTGAAGATTGTTTTACAAAATTTGATCTCCTTATGCACAGGCTAATTGAGAGAGCTCCACAAGATTATTTGCTGAAGCATCTTAATCTGGAGAGAGAAACCGCAGCACACACAATAGACTCCCTGGAGGTAAAACCCTGCAACGAACATACCGGTACTATTCACAAACCCATACTAAGGGAGCCACACAGCTCAATGAGTACTCAACCACCCTCCAATACATACAAAAAACCCCACAGCAAAGAGCTACAACCGGGGTCTCAAAAGATCTGGCCATCAGTAGTGGGGAAGAACACGGAGCTGTCAGAAATGAACATAACAGCCCAGGAAGAACTTAGCATGCGGAGCGCAAAACCAAGGAACCGTATGCTGGAATATAACCAGGCTAAACAGCAGATAACACCGGCACAAGCTGTCTTAATGCACAGGTCCGGAGGGGCCCGCCCGAATAAGCAACACCAAGTGCCAGACAAACCTCTTATCTGCAAATCTAACCGTGACGAATCTTGCAGATACGGTGACACACTGTCCACAACACCAGCTACTTCATGGCAAGATATCCTATACCTTCATAATGAGCGGGCCATCTCTGTCAACAGCGGCACAAGGAGGTTTGGTGGGGGATCTCACCAAGGCGATGCAGCTCTCATGATGGTAATCCAGGCATATACAGAGGTCTCTCAGAAGGGACACAACCGCTTCCATCATGATAGTAGGGAAGTGTCGCACATACCAGACTGTTGCGTTAAGACAAGAGTCCTCATCATGGTTGCGTCATCTGGAGTAAGCTAGATGTACGATCTAATTTTAACTTTTGGAGTCTCTGGAGCTCAAGATTGGTCATCCAACTATTAAGAAAACTTTCTCACCCTTTTAGAAGCATATAGGGACAAATGGGAGATAGTAATTTATAGCTTAGCACCGGAGCACTATCAAAATGCATCCTTCCATTCCAGGAGTTAGCTCCTCCCCCCCAGGTAGCTTTTTTAAGACTGCTTTCACTGCATCATCTCTGCAACTTGAAGAAGCTATACTAGCATCATCAGAGCTAAGCTAACAGCTAACTGCATTATCAATCAAGGCCATTCAATTGTCTGTCTTTCTATTCAAGTGCAAGCCTGTGGTCTCTTGTCTATCATTGTGCCATGGTTGCCACCCTATTGGTACTGGCAGTATGTGCGGAAGTATGATCTCCTCATATGTGCGGTAAACTCCGGTAGTTTTAATCTCCTAATTTTTTGTGCCAGCTGGTATTGTGTGCGGTGCACTGTACATAAAATTCAAGATGAGCTCTGAAGAGCTGTCCGTGTCCAACAATAATGATGATGATGATTATGTTGATGTTGCTAATGAATTGTTGGTGCCAAAGAAAAATTCAACATCATTTTTTTGGGAATATTTTGGATTCAGAAAAGATGATGTTAAACAGAACCAAATAATCTGCAAGACATGTGGAACGAGTGTTGCAGCAAAACAAAGTAACACATCAAACCTGTTCCAGCACCTTAAACAAAATAAGGAAATCTTTTAACTATGTATGGCAAAAAAAAAAAAAAAAAAAAACCCTGATAGAGAAAAGACAACACAAACTGAGGCTAAAGTTGAGCAGCAAAAATGAATCATAAAAGCATTTACCACCATATTACAAAAGGCATAGAGAAATAACCAACGCTATCACATATTATATACATAGTGTCTGCAAACACAGTTAGTAAAGAAGGCTTCAAAAGAATAATACACACACTCGACAAGAGATACCAACTGCCATCTCACAATTACTTCTCAGTAGTTGCAATCCCAGAAAGGTATGCAAAATGCAAAGCTGTAGTTGAATCTGATATAAAACAATAAAAATACTATTCAACAACAACAGATATGTGGTCAAGCCGAACAATGGAGCCATATATAAGTTTAACCGTGCATTTCATCAATGGTGATTTTGAGATAAAAAGTCTATGGCCTAGATTTGGAGTTCGGCGGTAGCCGTCAAAACCAGCGTTAGAGGCTCCTAACGCTGGTTTTGGGCGCCCGCTGGTATTTGGAGTCAGTGATTAAAGGGTCTAACGCTCACTTTTCAGCCGCGACTTTTCCATACCGCAGATCCCCCTACGCCATTTGCGTAGCCTATCTTTTCAATGGGATCTTTCTAACGCTGGTATTTAGAGTCGTTTCTGAAGTGAGCGTTAGAGCTCTAACGACAAAATTCCAGCCGCCTGAAAATAGCAGGAGTTAAGAGCTTTCTGGCTAACGCCGGTTTATAAAGCTCTTAACTACTGTACCCTAAAGTACACTAACACCCATAAACTACCTATGTACCCCTAAACCGAGGTCCCCCCACATCGCCGCCACTCGATTTAAATTTTTAACCCCTAATCTGCCGACCGCCACCTACGTTATACTTATGTACCCCTAATCTGCTGCCCCTAACCCCGCCGACCCCTGTATTTCATTTATTAACCCCTAACCTGCCCCCCACAACGTCGCCGCCAGCTACTTAAAATAATTAACCCCTAATCTTCCGACCGCAAAGCGCCGCCACCTACGTTATCCCTATGTACCCCTAATCTGCTACCCCTAACACCGCCGACCCCTATATTATATTTATTAACCCCTAATCTGCCCCCCTCAACGTCGCCGACACCTGCCTACACTTATTAACCCCTAATCTGCCGAGCGGACCTGAGCGCTACTATAATAAAGTTATTAACCCCTAATCCGCATCACTAACCCTATCATAAATAGTATTAACCCCTAATCTGCCCTCCCTAACATCGCCGACAGCTACCTTCAATTATTAACCCCTAATCTGCCGAGCGGACCTCACCGCTATTCTAATAAATGTATTAACCCCTAAAGCTAAGTCTAACCCTAACACTAACACCCCCCTAAGTTAAATATAATTTACATCTAACGAAATAAATTAACTCTTATTAAATAAATTATTCCTATTTAAAGATAAATACTTACCTGTAAAATAAATCCTAATATAGCTACAATATAAATAATAATTATATTATAGCTATTTTAGGATTAATATTTATTTTACAGGCAACTTTGTAATTATTTTAACCAGGTACAATAGCTATTAAATAGTTAAGAACTATTTAATAGTTACCTAGTTAAAATAATAACAAATTTACCTGTAAAATAAATCCTAACCTAAGATATAATTAAACCTAACACTACCCTATCAATACATTAATTAAATAAACTACCTACAATTACCTACAATTAACCTAACACTACACTATCAATAAATAAATTAAACACAATTGCTACAAATAAATACAATTAAATAAACTATCTAAAGTACAAAAAATAAAAAAGAACTAAGTTACAAAAAATAAAAAAATATTTACAAACATAAGAAAAATATTACAACAATTTTAAACTAATTACACCTACTCTAAGCCCCCTAATAAAATAACAAAGCCCCCCAAAATAAAAAATTCCCTACCCTATTCTAAATTAAAAAAGTTACAAGCTCTTTTACCTTACCAGCCCTGAACAGGGCCCTTTGCGGGGCATGCCCCAAGAATTTCAGCTCTTTTGCCTGTAAAAGAATAAATACAATACCCCCCCCCCCCAACATTACAACCCACCACCCACATACCCCTAATCTAACCCAAACCCCCCTTAAATAAACCTAACACTAAGCCCCTGAAGATCTTCCTACCTTGTCTTCACCATCCAGGTATCACCGATCCGTCCTGGCTCCAACATCTTCATCCAACCCAAGCGGGGGTTGGCGATCCATAATCCGGTGCTCCAAAGTCTTCCTACTATCCGGCAAGAAGAGGACATCCGGACCGGCAAACATCAGCCAATCGGAATTAAGGTAGGAATTTTCTGATTGGCTGATGGAATCAGCCAATCAGAATCTAGTTCAATCCGATTGGCCGATCCAATCAGCCAATCGGAATTCGAGGGACGCCATCTTGGATGACGTCCCTTAAAGGAACAGTCATTCGTCGTTCAGTCGTCGGTCCGGATGGATGTTCCGCGCTGGATGTCTTCAGGATCCTGCCGCTTCGCTCCGGATGGAAGAAGATCGAAGATGCCGCTTGGAGAAGATTTTTGCCGGTCCGGATGTCCTCTTCTTGCCGGATAGGAGGAAGACTTTGGAGCCTCTTCTGGACCGGATTATGGATCGCCAACCCCCGCTTGGGTTGGATGAAGATCTTGGAGCCAGGACGGATCGGTGATACCTGGATGGTGAAGACAAGGTAGGAAGATCTTCAGGGGCTTAGTGTTAGGTTTATTTAAGGGGGGTTTGGGTTAGATTAGGGGTATGTGGGTGGTGGGTTGTAATGTTGGGGGGGGGGGGTATTGTATGTTTTTTTTTACAGGCAAAAGAGCTGAAATTCTTGGGGCATGCCCCGCAAAGGGCCCTGTTCAGGGCTGGTAAGGTAAAAGAGCTTGTAACTTTTTTAATTTAGAATAGGGTAGGGAATTTTTTATTTTGGGGGGCTTTGTTATTTTATTAGGG
This sequence comes from Bombina bombina, assembly GCF_027579735.1. Classification (NCBI taxonomy): domain Eukaryota; kingdom Metazoa; phylum Chordata; class Amphibia; order Anura; family Bombinatoridae; genus Bombina; species Bombina bombina. The sequence continues at coordinate 1,070,966,061 of NC_069500.1, forward strand.
GGCTTAGAGTAGGTGTAATTAGTTTAAAATTGTTGTAATATTTTTCTTATGTTTGTAAATATTTTTTTATTTTCTGTAACTTAGTTCTTTTTTATTTTTTGTACTTTAGCTAGTTTATTTAATTGTATTTATTTGTAGGAATTGTGTTTAATTTATTTATTGATAGTGTAGTGTTAGGTTAATTGTAGGTAATTGTAGGTAGTTTATTTAATTATTTTATTGATAGGGTAGTGTTAGGTTTAATTATAACTTAGGTTAGGATTTATTTTACAGGTAAATTTGTTATTATTTTAACTAGGTAACTATTAAATAGTTCTTAACTATTTAATAGCTATTGTACCTGGTTAAAATAATTACAAAGTTGCCTGTAAAATAAATATTAATCTTAAAATAGCTATAATATAATTATAATTTATATTGTAGCTATATTAGGATTTATTTTACAGGTAAGTATTTAGCTTTAAATAGGAATAAGTTATTTAATAAGAGTTAATTTATTTCGTTAGATAAATATTATATTTAACTTAGGGGGGTGTTAGTGTTAGGGTTAGACTTAGCTTTAGGGGTTAATACATTTATTAGAATAGCGGTGAGGTCCGCTCGGCAGATTAGGGGTTAATAAGTGTAGGCAGGTGTCGGCGACGTTGAGGGGGGCAGATTAGGGGTTAATAAATATAATATAGGGGTCGGCGATGTTAGGGCAGCAGATTAGGGGTACATAGGGATAACATAGGTTGCGGCGGTTTACGGAGCGGCAGATTAGGGGTTAAAAAAAATATGCAGGGGTCAGCGATAGCGGGGGCGGCAGATTAGGGGTTAATAAGTGTAAGGTTAGGGGTGTTTAGACTCGGGGTACATGTTAGGGTGTTAGGTGCAGACGTAGGAAGTGTTTCCCCATAGGAAACAATGGGGCTGCGTTAGGAGCTGAACGCTGCTTTTTTGCAGGTGTTAGGTTTTTTTTCAGCTCAAACAGCCCCATTGTTTTCTATGGGAGAATCGTGCACAAGCACGTTTTTGAGGCCGGCCGCGTCCGTAAGCAACTCTGGTATCGAGAGTTGCATTTGCGGTAAAAATTCTCTACGCTCCTTTTTTGGAGCCTAACGCAGCATTTGTTTGAACTCTCGATACCAGAGTTAATTTTATGGTGCGGCCAGAAAAAAGCCCGCGGAGCGTTAACAGCCCTTTTACCGCCGAACTCCAAATCTAGGCCTATGTTTGCAAACATCATACTTTCCTTCTGACCACACTGGAGAGAATGTGGCCCGAGGTTTGAGAGAGGCTTTGGCCTTATGGGGACTCTGTGAGGAGCAGCAAGTATCAATCACCACAGACAATGGCACAAACATCGTCAAGGCTGTCGCTCTGAATAAATGGAAAAGACTACAGTGTTTTGGGCACAGGTTGCATCTTGCAATTGAAAATGCAGTGAAAGATGTGCCACGCAATTCTAGAGCCACAGGCTTATGCAAGAAAATTGTTTGCCATTTCTCACACAGCTGGAAAAAGAAGATGGCATTAACTCAAGCCCAGGAAGAGCTTTAACTGCCCAAGCATTCACTTATAACAGAGTGCCCAACAAGGTGGAGCTCAAGACAAAAGATGATAGAGTTTTAGAGCAACAGAGAGCATTGACTCAGGTTCTCTCTGCAGACAGAAAAAAAACAGACATCTGGTTCCACAATGGCAGGACACTGATGTTCTTGAATCTGTGAGTTCAAGATTTTACTAATGCCCTTTCTGGAGAAAACTATGTCAGTGTTAAACACAAATATACAGGCTCTGGAGGAAGATGATTCTGACATTACAAGACACTGAAATCCAAAATTCTGGAATATATGAATAGAAATTATGAAGATGAAGATACTTAAGATCTGCTAGATATGGCATCATTCCTTGATCTGCGATTCAAGACACATAAATGCGGATAAAATTACAAGCATCAAGGCCAGGGTAATGTCTGATATGGCCATTGTGTCTGAGCAGCAAGTTGTGCAGAATCCAAGTCAAACAATCAGCAGTCCCCCATGCAAAGTAATAGATGTAGAAGAAGAAACAGTGCCAGCAACTGCAGCAGATGGTCCTCCTCCAGCAAAGAAATCAAGAAAGTCTTTAGGAAGTTTTTTCAAGAGTGCAATCCTTCTTAGACCATTAAATAATGTGTTTTATCTCATGATCACTTTCCGTATTTCTTTTGGAGCGCGATATCTTTTTTTTTTTAGAAAAAAACTTTTAAACATGTTTTCTTACAATTCATTTTAAAATTATTTTTATTATATATATATATATATATATATATATATATACATACACACACACATATATATATATATATATATATATACATTTATATATATGGAATACAACGATAATAGAATATATGATGACAACAATTGTCCTCAGACAAGCCCCAAAAGCACCCACACCTCAAAAAATCCCTGTCTCTATAAAGTATATTGGTTCAAGATAAAAATATCTAGAACCCAATAAACATTATATTTGTAATATAGTTGCTGCCAGTCCCAAACCAGACCTCTGATGAAAAAGGGAAAGAAAGATTTGTACCCTTTGAAACGCGTAAGGTAGATATATTGTTTAGGCTGATAGCCTCCCTTGGATACAGATCTATCCGTGATTTGGACTGATAAATCTTTGCTGGTTTATTGAGAGATAACTCTGTATAAGGTGCTTGTGATTTACCTGCATAATAACTACGGTCTATGTGGAAGTTGAAACTTGATCACAGATCAGGAGTTTTATGCTGTATATATACCTCATAATATGGAGGTGGAATATTGTAAGTGTGTTACTTGCTTTTAGTTTGCTCTTGAATAAAACATTATAACACTATTAGCCCTTTTTGGCTTGTGTTTCCCTTTTATGTCTGATGAATTGTTAACCAATTGAACACTGAGGGAACCAATATTGGAGAGTGTTTGGGAGTGCCTGGAAGTTTCTTACACCAATACAGCAAAACCTGACCAGTTTGTATTGCACATCAACGACTGAATCTATACTCCGGGAGGCGTTTGATTATATACACCATCTACTTACCTCATACTGATTGAGGTCTGTGCCTGTAAGTGCACATCTGATAGGGTGCTGGATCACTTTCTGCTGGACTTTTTTCACTTACTGGGATATAACTTTTTAAGAAGTTTTAAAATTAATTAGTGGATTTTTAATATATATTGTAAACAGGACTCTTTTTTTAGAATTTTAAGTCTGTAATCTCTAGTCTACATTTCTTGAGTGTTGTATGCATGTTGTTATGTACTAAAATACTAGGTTTTATATACAATATACAATATACCCTATATATAATATACTAAATACATAATATATAAAATATGCAGTAACTAAACATATACATATACACACTGTATATTTAGCAATTAACTAGTGGTGTTCTTTTGAACCACTTATTAATTAAACAACTCAGGTATTGAGCTATCTTTAGCAACATCCCATACCTTTTTGTATAACAATTATATAGATAGATAGATAGATAGATAGATAGATAGATAGATAGATAGAGCAATATAAGTATGCACTCTCTGGATGTAAAGTCCCCAATTTGTGTATCCATTTTGTTTCCACCTGAAGGAGCATTTTCTTCCTGTCAGCTCCCGGTCTCAAAGGGGGTACATGGTCAATCAGTAGGAAACGGAGATCTTTCACTGTGTGTTTCATCTTCAAAAAGTGGCATGCTACAGGTTGGTCTGATTTGCCATCTTTCAATGCGTCTCTTATAGCGCTTCTATGGTTCGCCATCAGTTTTCTAATATCGTCATCCGTTTTACCTACATAATATATCCCACATGTACAGTTCAAAAGGTATACCATGTATTTAGTGGAACAGGTCATGTGGAATTGGATTTTAAATCTCTGATTGGTATGTGGATGATGGAATGTTGTGCTCTGTATCATTGTTAGGTTCTGTCCTGTTCCTTTAAGGATTTCCTCCCAGAATCTACTTAAGGCTCCTCCTAATCCTGTTCGGGGCTAAGTATTTTGACTTTTTAGGTTAAACCAGCCTGTAGAGGAAGCGCTCTGCTTAGCCCAAATAAAGGATTACCAAGGAACTTGTTCCAGCTACTTAAGCTATACAGCTAATTCAATAGTTACATCTGCAGCTTGGATTGTTACATTGTAGTTGCTCACGTTATAGCACTTGTATCAAGTTGCACAGCTCACGCTGCACACGGAACACTCACAGACTCTCTCAGCCCAGCCGCATCTCCAGCAAGTCACACACAGCTCACGTTGCACACGGAACATTCACTCAATCTCTCAGCTGTTCCTCACGTCGATCAAGCTACGAGCAGCACATGCTGCACTCGGATCACCAGCTACCTCTGTCAACATGCCCGCAGCACAATCCGGTCTCCTCCAAAACCGCCTAAACGCCCCCAAGTGACGGAGTAACTCCAGCATACCCGTAACAGGCCAGTGACTGTGAACAGCCTTTCAGCTCATTCCCCACAAAACAGCATAGGCAAACAACATAGTGGATAACGTGGTTCTGAGCCACTACCAGGAGGATGATTGCCTGATATCTACAATCATACTCAGCTACAGCCTATACTTGTTAGCTTGTTTAAACCAAATAGCTGCAGCGCAATTCAGTTGGACTCTATACTTAGGAGGCTGAATATTCATTTCTGTAAACACTAAACACTAAACATTATACTGCCACACATATAGCAACACCGATAACCTTGTTTCTTTATGTAGCACACATTAGCTACATCTTCTACACTCCATTCAATTTCTGACTGCTCTGAGTCCCCTCACGTCTATGAGCAAGAACTTGACTCTATAGTTAGCTAGAGTCTAAGGTTTGGTGTGAGACTGAGCGGGTCACATAGGTTGCATGCATTACACACTCTGAAACAAACCTTACATACCTTAACAATCATTGAGTTACATGTTGTGCACGCCACTTTTTGAAGATGAAACACACAGTGAAAGATCTCTGTTTCCTACTGATTGACCATGTACCCCCTTTGAGACGGGGAGGTAATAGGAAGAAAAAGCTCCTTCAGATGGAAACAAAATGGATACACAAATTGGGGACTTTACATCCAGGCGGACTCAATGCTAATATTGATTGGATTTGTTTCTTATAACATTGACTTGAGAATGTCTATTCAGATTTCTTACCATACTCTAGGAGATATGAATGCTCTTAACTTAACAAGTCTGGCTATGAATTAAGAGGTCTTTTTGGGACTATTATTGCTATCCATTATTATTATTTATAATGTGTTTTTGGCTAAATACCCTGTGCTTTAGGTATTATTTTTCAAGATATATGAATTTTTTTAGGAGTCCTCTTAGGAATGGCATGAAATAATTTAATGGGAGTTCATTCATCCACCCCCCGTTTGAACAAATCCATGGGAATATGTTGTGGGGATTTTACATCACTAGGTTGGTGTTACCCTATTGATAATTTGCCTAAGATATATCAACTGTAATAAAACACTGTATATTTACACAGATGTGATACCTATCAAATGTGATGTTATTAAGACGTATGAAATTTATTTAGAAATTTATTTAGACTTTCTTGATTTCCTGTGTCACACCGACTAGTTCCCTTGGATTGTTTTGTAATTGCCATAGCAACTGATTACACTGATCGATATTGCCGCATAAATAAGATGGATATCTGACTCCCAATATTTGACCTTATACATATAGGTACTATATAGCTTGGGATATAACAGACATAAGTTATTTACAATATTGAGGTTGTTGCACTATAAGGTTTGATTCTGGAGAGTTACTTCTTGGTTGCTATAACAACACATGATGCATATTCCTGATTGGTTGCTAACAATGTGTCACGAGATGACGTTATCACCACGCCCCTGGTCCCCCGTTGTTTTCGGTTTGTTTGGTAATGGTGGACGTAAGTTGTTAGTAACTTTGTTCAATCACTATGTTCAATTACTGTTTGGTATAGATCATGAGCATGAATGTATCAGTGTTTAGTTACTGTGGAGCTATAAATACATATACATATTTAATATTTATTTTGGCTATATGTTTATACCTTTAGAGTTGTGTACAAGGGTCCATATTATCATTTTGCACATTGGTGGTCACTTATCATGATTACTTTATACATCACATATATTCACATATTTCGGTCAGATGACTTTATTTATTTATCTATTGCGTATTAGATACATGTTTTTGATGTTATTGTTTGTTACATAGTTGCTATGAAAACACACACATGAAATGATTTGCCATATTTCTAGCTGATTGGCTAGATCCTGTTAGAGGAGGGGCTTGGTATGCATTTAAACACTGTTTGTATCACTTTTGAATTGTCTGGGGAAGGGGTGAATGCCCCGAAACGTCACAAAATAATAAAGAGTGCTGTGTTTTAAATCCAGAGAGTGCATATTTATATTGCTCTATTTGATTATTTATGCACCCTGGTCTTGGAACTTTGGCGAGTGGGAGTGCGCTATCCTTTGTGTATGTATATATATATATATATATATATATATATATATATATATATATATATATATATATATATAAAAATATATAAAATATATAGTCATGGCCAAAAATAATGGCACACCTGCATTTCTGTCAGATAATGCACCACTTCACCCAGAAAATGGTTGCAATTACAAATGTTTAGGCATTCTCATGTTTATTTCATTTGTTTATATTAGTATGACACAAAAAAGCCAAATCTTACAAATTCCACGCGAAACTCCAAAAATGGACTGGACAAAATTATTGGTGATGCTCCTGTAATTTGTAAAAACCTGTATCAATTAACAGGTGCTGACAATATATAGATCACACTGGCAACCAGTTAAAATGGTGAATAACTGACTCAACCTTTCTGTTGTGTGTCTCTGTATGCCACACTGAGCATGGAGAAGAGAAAGAGAAGGAAATAATTGTCTGAAGATTTGAGAACAAAAATTGGGGAAAAGCATGGACAATCTCAAGGTTAAGTCCATCTCTAGAGATCTTAATGTTCCTGTGTCCACTGTGCGCAACATTGTCAAGAAGTTTACAGCCCATGGCATTATAGCTAATCTCCCCGGACATGGAAAAAAGAGAAACATTGATCAAAGATTACAACAAAGGATTGTTCGAATGGTGGATAAAGAACCTCGATCAACTTCCAGACAAATTCAAGCTGGCCTTCAGGCCAGGGTACAAATGTGTCAGCTTGCACTATATGTCAGCATCTGAATGAAAAGGCACGCTATGGTAGGAGACCCAGGAGGACCCCACTGCTGACACAGAAGCAAAAAAAATCCAGATTAGAGTTTGCCAAAACGTACCAAGGAAGCCAATATCCTTTTGATAGATTGTGCTATAGACAGACCAAACAAAATTAGAGCTTTTTATGTAAAGCCCATCATTCTACTGTTTTCAGAAAAATAAATAAGGCTTTTAAAGAAAAAAATACAATCCCTACTGTCAAACATGGTGGAGGCTCACTGATGTTTTGGGGTTGCTTTGCTGCTTCAGGCACTGGATGTTTTGACTGTCTGCATGACATTATGAAATCTGAAGTCTACCAAAGAATTCTGTGGTGCAGTGTAGGACCCAGTGTCAGAAAGTTGGGTCTCCTTCAGAGGTCATTGGTCTTACAGCAGGACAATGAACCAAAGCACACATCAAAAATCACCCAGAAATGGTTTAAGACAAAGCGCTGGAGAGTACTGAACTGGCCAACAATGAGTCCAGATCTCAATCCCATAGAGCACCTGTGGAGAGATCTCAAAACAGCAGTTGGGGAAAAAAACTTCCAATCTGAGAGATCTGGAGCAGTTTGTGAAAGAAGAGTGGTCCAAAATTCCAGTAGAGAGGTGTAAGAAACTCATTGATGGTTACAGGAAGCGATTGATTTCAGTTATTTTTTCCATGGGGTGTGCTACCAAATATTAAATTGAGGGTGCCAATAATTTTGTCCAGTCAATTTTTGGAGTTTTGCGAGGAATGCGTCAGATTTGGGGGGTTTTCCCTTCCCTTTTTTGTGTCATACCAAATGCATACAAAAGTAGTAAACATGAGAATGCCTAAACATCTGTAATTGCAACAATTTTCTGGGCAAAGTGGTACATTATCTGACAGAAATGCAGGGGTGCCAACATTTTTAGCCATGACTGTATATATACTATCAAACAAGAAGGACTGCCAGTCATGCTCCTAAAAAGCTGTCCCAGATCTCCTGTTGATAACCAAGGATAATTAATTACTATTTAAAATAGATACTTTGGCTCTTATCATTATGGGACATTTTTTTTTATTTAGTGCTTTTACTATTCCATTACATTTCATGCTCTCTCTCTCTCTCTCTCTCTCTCTCTCTCTCTTTCTCTCTCTCTCTTTCTATATATATATATATATATTTATATATATATACTGTATATATATATATATATATATATATATATATATATATATATATATATATATATATATATATACATATATACACACATATATATATAAATCAGGAGAAACATATTATCAAGTAATAAATAAATAAATATATATTAGACAGGTATTAAGGGAGGGTACTTCGAAAAAAACTTTGGAGATGCGAGGGTCACCAATTTAAAGAATACACATATAGCACTCAGAAGGTTACAAGTTATTGAATATTTTCTTATATGTAATCTTACAATTTGATCACTACTAATGGTGATTGTCAAATCTCAGAAAGATAAAGAAGGGGTGGAAATGAATTATAAAATTTAACTTTTAATGAGTTCAATAAATTTAAAAATAAAGGGAAAAATTTTCTTTAAAAACACACACACAAGTCTAATTCTGCTATTGTCACTTTTATCTAAAGTCTCATATTCTTGTGTGCAACAGTGATAATGCTGGGATATAGTTGCCTGGGGGGTCAAATGACCAAATGTACAAACGGAACCCTTAGCAGGGTTGGGCAATATTGTTTGAATGCTGGTATTGGTAATGGTGTAGTTCAGGATAAAAGAAATTGTCTTTTTTAATGCATATGTGGAGAGGGGTTGGTGCTATTCCCTGATGTGGAAAGTGAATTAACACTGTTAATATGATATTTTAGAGTAACAATTTGCTTGTAATTCGAAACAGTATTATAAATTATCCGCAATATATAACAGAAAATAGAAAGTTACTTTTTCAAGAATTGGATATTGGTCTGAACACATTAGTTGCTAAATGATTAGAGAAGTTTCAGTCTAGATGTAAGTTTAAATCACTCCGATATTAGTGTAGGTAAATTTTTGTCCAAATTACAGAGACTGTCTCTTTAAATATGTGTTGGGACTCGAATGAGTGAAATTTACTTATTTAAAAAGCACAGTTTATCACCACAGGTGCAATATTTATTGGTGTTCATATAATTTAACTAGTGATGTCGCAAATAGTTTGCCGGCGAATAGTTCCCGGCGAACATAGCATGTTCGCGTTCGCCTCGGCTGGCGAACATATGCGATGTTCGATCCGCCCCCTATTTGTCATCATTGAGTAAACTTTGACCCTGTACCTCACAGTCAGAAGACACATTACAGCCAATCAGCAGCAGACCCTCCCTCCCAGACCTTCCCACCTCTTGGACAGCATCCATTTTAGATTCATTTGGAAGCTGCATTCTTAATGAGAGGAGGGACAGTGTAGCTGCTGCTGATTTAATAGGGAAATCGATAGCTAGGCTAGTGTATTCAGTGTCCACTACAGTCCTGAAGGACTCATCTGATCTCTGCTGTAAGGACAGCACCCCAAAAAGCCCTTTTTAGGGCTAGAACATTAGTCTGCTTTTTTTTTTTTCCTGTGTAATCTAATTGCTGTTGCCTGCCAGTGTGTGTGTGTCAGGCTCACAGCGTATACTGTGCCCACTTGCCCAGTGCCACCACTCATATCTGGTGTAACAGTAGTGTACATTTAAAAAAAACAACACTTTTTTGACTGTGAAATAATAGCAGAGAGCTTCCAGTACCCAAGATGGCCGCCAATAAGGCAGATGGGGAGGGTTAGAGAGCTGTTTTGGGGGGGATCAGGGAGGTTGGGGGCTAAGGGGGATGCTACACCACAGCATATGTAAATATGCTAAAAAAAATAAATAAAAAAAATTTAAAAACCTTTTATTTTAGTACTGGCAGACTTTCTGCCAGTACTTAAATGGCGGGGACAATTGTGGGGTGGGGGAGGGAAGGGAGCTGTTTGGGAGGGATCAGGGGGTCTGATGTGTCAGTTGGGAGGCTGATCTCTACACTAAAGCTAAAATTAACCCTGCAAGCTCCCTACAAACTACCTAATTAACCCCTTCACTGCTAGCCATAATACACGTGTGATGCGTAGCAGCATTTTGCGGCCTTCTAATTACCAGAAAGCAACGCCAAAGTCATATATGTCTGCTATTTCTGAACAAAGGGGATCCCATAGAAGCATTTGCAACCATTTGTGCCATAATTGCACAAGCTGTTTGTAAATAATTTCAGTGAGAAACCTAAAATTGTGAAAAAATGTAAGTTTTTTTTAAATTTGATCGCATTTGGCGGTGAAATGGTGGCATTAAATATACCAAAATGGGCCTAGATCAATACTTTGGGTTGTCTACTACACTACACTTAAGCTAAAATTAACTCTACAAGCTGCCTACATGCTCCCTAATTAACCCCTTCACTGCTGGGCATAAAACACGTGTGGTGCGCAGTGGCATTTAGCAGCCTTCTAATTACCAAAAAGCAATGCCAAAGCCATATAAGTCTGCTATTTCTGAACAAAGGGGATCCAAGAGAAGCATTTACAACCATTTATGCCATAATTGCATAAGTTGTTTGTAAATAATTTCTGTGAGAAACCTAAAGTTTGTGAAAAAGTGAACACTTTTTTTTATGCGATCACATTTGGCGGTGAAATGGTGGCATGAAATATACCAAAATGGGCCTAGATCAATACTTTGGGTTGTCTACTACACTACACTTATGCTAAAATTAACTCTACAAGCTGCCTACATGCTCCCTAATTAACCCCTTCACTGCTGGGCATAAAACACGTGTGGTGCGCAGTGGCATTTAGCAGCCTTCTAATTACCAAAAAGCAACGCCAAAGCCATATAAGTCTGCTATAATGGCATGTCTGGCACACAGTGTTGGGGCAAGGGTCCATCTGACCACTGATACCTGGTCTGCAAAGCATGGTCAGGGCAGGTATATCACCTCACCTACACTGCGCACTGTGAAGCGGGCATAACCCTTACACTACCTGATCGATACAACATCATACCTGATGTTTTAAAGCACGTTATTCCAAACAATTTAGGAATGTTAGGTGATTTATCCCCTTTATGGATTAAAACCAGACTCTGCATCAACTATGTAATTTTCCATGGGAGTTTTGCCATGGATCCCCCTCCGGCATGCCACAGTCCAGGTGTTAGTGCCCTTGAAACAACTTTTCCATCACTATTGTGGCCAGAAGGAGTCCCTGTGGGTTTTAAAATTCACCTGCCTATTGAAGTCTATGGCGGTTCGCCCGGTTCGCCAGTTCGCGAACAGTTGGGGAAGTTCGCGTTCGCCATTCGCGAACCCAAATTTTTAGGTTCGCGACATCACTACATTTAACTGCTTATAATACAGGGCAATGTGACTCTTTACAGTGTATATCAAGTATGAACAGTGTTTGGAATTTTACTGTTTCTTTTACCACACTTTAGTATAAGCTTTATTATATTTGCAGTATAGTGTCATTCAACTTTATGTTTTTATAACTGGTTCAACGTCATTAACATTCACTATATAGTACCGCACGTTGTATTTGAGCCAGGGGCGTATTAAGGCATAGGCCAACAAGGCCGGTGCCTAGGGCAGCAGATTTTTAAGGGGCAGCAGAATTTTGAGTCCCTAGGGCCACTCTACTGAACTCAGGGCTGGGTAGCTAAATCAACCAATTACTAATGACTTAAATGGCTGGCCCGGCTATTGCTATCCAATGCGATTGTATGTGGGTGCGCATGACGTGGTGACAGTGGAGGCGGAGCTCGCAGCCTGGCCTGGACTGAGAGGGAATGCGGTATTCTTCCTGGCTCCACCGCGTGATTGAGACTCACACAGACTACACAGTGCAGTGTGAACTACAACGTGACCACTGTGAAACAGCATATGCCTTTCTCCCTTCAATACATCTTAAACGGATTAGTCACTAAATACTTGTACATTTACTGTTTGTCTATCTGTCATACATGCAAAGAATAAGTATTTATTGCTGAATCTATACAACTATGTGACTTAAAACACAACTGAAAATATGTTGTATGCATTTAATACATTCAGAAACATATACTTTATTATGATTGTATCATGTGGCTTTATCCCCTAGGATACAATTCCTAAACCTATCATAACTACTGTTGTATTTTTTAAGTACTTTCAAAGGCCAGTTTGTATATTTATCCAAGCAGATATTTTGCTTAAATAACTGTCAATCACCAAAGAAGATGTTTAAGGGTAAACAACTACCTACTGACAAACTATCATACAGTGAAGGATATTTTTTTATGATACAAACACTTTAATCATCTGACTTGCAAAATAATGTATATATATATGTATATATATGTATATATATGTGTGTGTGTGTGTAACCAGAGTGAATGCAAGCCCTGATGAACATCTACTTAAAAAGACATTATTTTTACACCCTGCCCCAAAAATATTATGTCTAAAAAAAGGCCTTAAACCTGGGGTGGGGTGGGGGGGCAGCAGAATTTTGAGTGCCTAGGGCAGCACAAAACCTAAATACGCCCCTGATTTGAGCATTAAGGTTACGTAATGGTAATAATAGACACTGTCTCTTTAAATGCTTGTTTAAATTAAAGTTTGTAAAGTTTACTTGTAGCAAAAAAACTCACTTGTAGCAAAAAAGCAAGTTATCTATGAGGATACAATGTTTCTAAGTGTTGGCAAAGTAAACTGCTTATAGTTGAGGGCAGTTTTTCCCACTTTATGCAATGAGTATCAAAAAAGTCTTGGCCTCTATTTATGACGTTTAGATTATTCTACCCACTTTTGTAATGTCATCGAAAGTGGGGATTGGTTGGTTAATATGTGTTGAAATAATCAGCTCGAAAAGATTTTTAGTGTTGAAACAGAATCGGGCTGTGATTTAGCAGTCGTTGAGGAAATATTGTACTCGTGTAAAAATTGTAGCAGCATCATTGAGAAATGTGTATTCAAAAATTCCATGATGTTATTTGTGAATCATTCATTGACACTACGATTTAAACATATGTGTATGGCTATGTTTTTGTATGACATTGATTTTATTTTATTATCCCTGATTTGCCTATAATGTATTCATTGTGAAGTAATGTGTGAGTGACCGTCTGTGATACTAGTGGGTAAGAGAACATTAATTAGTTCATATTGAAATAATAAAGAAGTGACCATGAATCAAGAGAAATTGTGTTATATGTGAAATGAAAATTACATATATATACATTAGAATGGTGATAAAATGTGAAACTGTGAATGGGATTGAAGATTTGTAAAATGTGACGTTGAACTAAAAGGTGATTAGTGCTTAAAAAACGATATGTGAATTTATAAGCATGGGGTAGAATTTTTCTTAATGAAATTTAAAACCTCCCGTTATTTATTTTTGAGTTTTATTTCACAGAAATGTTGTTATAATAACAACAAGGGGTATGAAGTGAATTAATTTAGCAACGTGCTATTATATCAAACAGGATAAAGACTGAATGTCTTGAATAAAGACACTCATCTGTGTAGAAGATTATTCTCAGATATACTATGAGTGGATTGTAAGACATGTGAGACATATCTTAAAAGAATGAGGTTTAGTTTCTTGTTGGTGGTATTATTAATTTATGTATAAACCATATGGTCTTAGTATACTGTAAATAGATTATTTTTATTTTAATCACATCTGCGAAATATGAGAATAGATTTTATATTAGTGATGTTGTGGCTTCATACTTATAGCCTATGATTTTAGTTACAAGTATACATTTAAGGATAGTATTTCTCATATTGTATAGAATTATTCATAATTTATACTTATAACATTCTATTATGTCTCACTCTTATAGATGTGAACTATCTTGATAGTATAATAATTTTATCAATATAGACCCATGTATATATATCTCTTGGAATATTATGTTTTTTATATTATAAGGAGATATCCACATCTTAAATTCATACCATCTTCCCATCCCAATCGAAGTGGACTGTCTCAACAATGATATGGTTTTGTTATTATAGACATCCATATATGATCTTGAATGCCAATGGGCCATATTACTATAACAATATGTATAGCATATCATTTTGATTACTAATATGCATTTAGGATGGTATTTCTCAAATTATCTGGAGTTGTCTTGTACTTGGTACTTACATCACTTTATTTTGTCTCACTTAATGGATATGAACTACCTTGGTAGTGTTGTGATTTTGTCATTATAGACCCATATATATATGCCTCTTAGAAGGTGATATTAAGGGTATATATATATATTCTCAAACAGATAAACTGCCGGCAGCAAAAGTGCAGACAGATATCTACTAAGAGGCACCACACAAAATAAAAATAAAAGTAAATATAAATGATATTAATAATATATAAAAATAAAAAAAGGTTAGATACTGTGAAATGTCATTTATAGAAATAAAATATTAGGTGAATACCTAAAAATACAAAATAAAATATAATAATAATAAAAAAAACCCAGTTTACGGATATGTGGCAATGTCCACACAGTGGTAATCAATATAGGAGAAATAATAATAATAGTAAATTACTAATAGTCCATATTGGAAGTATGTGGCAGAATCTAAGCAATAATTAGCAGACCAAAAAAAATAAATCAGTGTAACAAGAGGCGGATATGTAGCAATGTCCACACAATAATTTCCAATAGATAAATCAAAGTCACATATTATGGATATGTAGCACAGTCCACAAAATGATATTCAGCAGCTCCTCTGGTGTGTCATGCCCTGACACAATATGATGATCTATAACAAAAGAGACAGAGGGCGCCACATAGTGCAGATAAATGATGATAAAGAAGGCTGTATGGATATGCAGATGTACAGAATCCTACTCACTTGGCTGTAAGCACTGATGTGCAATACAAACAGGCCGAGTCCAAAGAGTCGCTCGGCAGACCCTCCAGGCACCTGGAACAGATGGTGTTGGTTATCCAGGCAACCGAAACTCCAGGAGGCAGGGGGGTTCCGCAAAGGCTTCTATGCTGTTAAGCACTGTATGTTGGGTAGAAGTATAGTTGCTGCTAATAAGGTAGCAGTAAGTAGAGCAGGAGTGCAATAGTAATTGTGCACAAAATCCACGGCAGCTTCAAAAGTAAAACAATTGTGCAGCAGCAGAGTAGCAAAAAAAGATTGTTTAATATAGTTTAAAAGTATAAAAACAAGCAATGCGTTTCTCCGTGTCCCAGCACGGTTTCATCAAGCTATCGCCTGATGAAATTATTAGCTTAATGATTAGCTTAATGATATTAAGGGTAGTTTGCACAGGGCTACAAGTATTACATTTGTTATCTGTAAAGGGACACACAAGTCAGAATTAAATTACATGATTCCGATAAAACATGTCATTTTAAACCACTTCAATTTACTTTCATTAAAAATATGTGCACAATCTTTTTATATTTACAAATCATCAGCTCCTACTAAGCATGTGCAGGAATTCAAATAATATACGTATATTCATTTGCAATGGCTGTCAAATGATGCAGGAGTGGAAATAGACATAACCTTTAAATCTAGAAAGAAAAATCTAACACTAAGTCTAAAGTGTTATTGCATTGTCTATTTATCATGCATTTGTTGAATATGTAAATCTACTATATAACTGGTCATTTAAGGGTAATTAAATAAAATTTTATTAATTACTGATTAATATAGATTATAATAGTTTATTTATATTTAAATATAATATGAAATTGCCTCATTACTTAATTATACAGAGTTCAAAAGATTATCAATCTGTCTCAATTATGCTCAACACCTTAGGGCTATTTTGTGATTTGCTACACGCACATGCAGCCGCCAATAAGAAAACACCATCTAGTAGCTAGGTACAACTGTGTTTAACTGAAATACTTTTCAGCAATGTCTAATAACATAGTATAGCAATTTAGATAATATAAATATTTAAATAGATTTACTGAAAGAAATCGTTTTTTCAAATTAAATGTAAGTTACACTTGCAACATTTTAGTTACCTGCACCTCTGCCAACACTTTTTTTAGGAGTGCTGGTCCTTATGTCTGCGATTACATTGGCTGAGGACATGCTGTGGCTAGCTGTGGTACTTCTCACAAATTATCCATGTTGTAGTGCAGTAGCTGGCCTTGCTGTGGATGCTGAGGCAGATGGTCTTGTAGTTAATGGGTCCTCCTCACTACCCTTGCACAGCTGAGATTGAGGCGGTGCTATTAGTAGAAAATATATATTTTAATTGAATGTTTAAAGGGTCAGTCAAGTCAAAACGAAATTTTTATGATTCAGAAAGCGCATGCAATTTTAAACAACTTTAGCTCGTATGCTAATTTCTAAGTACTTGAAGGCTGCATTTTATATATCCAAGCTCTTTACCCCTAGCACATGATGCCGACGTATCCACCAGCTATTGGCCAGAAAACAGGGGGGTGAAACACGACTATTTACTTTTCTGTTTGGTGTTGGGGGGGGGGGGGGGTGTTTAGGGTTGCTTCCCTGTTTTATAATTACTTAATAAAGTTAATATTTTAACTTATTCACCTTAGTTTTTGGAGTGCCCCATACCTTTTTCTTCTTTGTTTTATTTTAACAGAAGAAGCACCTAATTGATGAAATGCAATGAAAGCAGAGCGCTTTAAAAAAACATTTTTATCAAAGGGGTATGAAATAACCTGGCAGCAAATGGCTTACATAAAATGAGAAATTTTTTTATTAGCTTCTACTTGGTATTTACTAAACACAATTAAGAGTGTCAAAACAGTTGTCTTGCATGAAACACAATATGAAATAAAGTCACTAGAGAACATAACGTAAGACTAAAGGTTATCAAGCAGTGAAATTAAAAATTATAGTAAAAAGTCAGAGAGATCAAAAGGAAAGACATAGGCATTTAATATAATAGAGAAAATGAAAAACAGAGGAAGAGAAAGCCATATATTTCCCACTTCAGTTGCAGTTTATTAAAAATGTATTTCTGCCTTCTAAATATGACACAAGCACTGTGACAAATTGATCAAAGCAGAATTGGTCTAAAGAAGGTCAGATTTGTAATGGGGTTCGGCAGAAAGACATTTTCTTGCTTATGGAGAACAAATTGTACTACAGTTTGAAGAGAGAATGTTGTAACACGTGTGTCAATATGGTTGAGCTTGTGTAAATTAAACCTAAAACACAGAGGATTGGAGGTCTGGTTATGGCAACCAATACTTAAGTCAATTCTAATTTTTTTTTTTCATTAACAAAGAGATCACAATCTTTCCAAATCAAACATAACCAACAATATTAAAGGGACTGTAAACACTTTCGGCTAGATTACGAGTCTTGCGTTAGCCTTAAAAAGCAGCGTTGAGAGGTGCTTTTTAACGCCCGCTTGTATTATGAGTCTGGCAGGAGAGGGTCTACTGCTCACTTTTCTTCCACGACTCGAGCTTACCGCAAATCCCCTTACGTCAATTGCATATCCTATCTTTTTAATGGGACTTGCCTAACGCCGGTATTAAGAGTCTTGGAAGAAGTGAGCGGTAGACCCTCTCCTGTCAAGACTCCTACCGCATTTAAAAGTCAGTAGTTAAGAGTTTTATGGGCTAACGCCGTAACATAAAACTCAACTAAAGTGCTAAAAAGTACACTAACATCCATAAACTACCTATTAACCCCTAAACCGAGCCCCCCACACACATCGGAAACACTTAAATAAAGTTTTTAATCCCTAATCTGCCGACCGGACATCGCCACCACTGTAATAAATATATTAACCCCTAAACCGCCGCACTCCCGCCTCGCAAACACTAGTTAAATTTTATTAACCCCTAATCTGCCGTCCCTAGCATCGCCGACATATATCTACATTTATTAACATAGACAGGAAGTGGATAGCGCGGCTCCCAAAGCCATCTCCAGGGACCAACAACGAACCCCAATAAGGAATGCAAACTTTCACAGTCGCTACACACAAGACACCAAACAGGTAACGGAAGAAGGGGGCGTGTCCTTACGCATTTCGTGCCATGCAGTCTCATAGGATGAGAGGTAAGTAGAGAACAAGTAAGTTTATACCCCTGCCCACCAATCAAATTAAGAGAAAGTTAAAAAAAAACAGGTGAGAGGAGGGGATACAAAGAGATATACAGAAAAATTACTTTTACAATCATATTTATTTGAAATTCTGTAAGTTGTCATTTATAGATAGCCCTTTTGTTGTCGTATATAAGTTCACCCATGCACATCGTGAATTGTAAAAGTAATTTTTCTGTATATCTCTTTGTATCCCCTCCTCTCACCTGTTTTTTTTTAACTTTCTCTTAATTTGATTGGTGGGCAGGGGTATAAACTTACCTGTTCTCTACTTACCTCTCATCCTATGACTAAGTGCCGCACGGCACAAAACGTGTAAGGACACGCCCCTTCTTCCGTTACCTGTTTGGTGTCTTGTGTGTAGCGACTGTGAAAATGGAATAAACATTTTATTGTTTTTCACATGCCTGGAGTGCCGCCTTTTCCTTTCTTCTACATTTATTAACCCCTAATCTTCCACCTCCAATGTCGCTGCTACTATATTAAATTTATTAACCCCTAAACCTAAGTCTAACCCTAAACCTAACACCCCCCTAACTTAAATATAATTTAAATACAACTAAATAAAATTACTACAATTAAATAAATGAATCCTATTTAAAACTAAATACTTACCTATAAAATAAACCCTAAGCTAGATACAATATAACTAATAGTTACATTGCAGCTAGCTTAGGGTTTATATTTATTTTACAGGCAACTTTGTATTTATTTTAACTAGGTACAATAGTTATTAAATAGTTATTAACTATTTAATAGCTACCTAGTTAAAATAACTACAAATTTACCTGTAAAATAAATGCTAACCTAAATTACAATTACACCTAACACTACACTATCATTAAATTAATTACATAAACTAATTACTATGAACTACAATTAAATAAAATAAAGTCTAAAAAAATACAAACACTAAATTACAGAAAATAAAAAAATAATTACAAGAATTTTAAACTAATTACACCTAATCTAATCCCCCTAATAAAATAAAAAAGTACCCCCAAAATAATAAAATTCCCTACCCTATATTAAATTACAAATAGCCCTTAAAAGGGCTTTTTGCGGGGCATTGCCCCAAAGTAATCAGCTCTTTTACCTGTAAAAAAAAATACAATACCCCCAACATTAAAACCCACCACCCACACTCCCAACCCTACTCTAAAACCCACCCATTCCCCCCTTAATAAAACCTAACACTACCCCCTTGAAGATCACCCTACCTTGAGCCATCTTCACCAAGCCAGGCACAAGTGGTCCTCCAGAGGGGCAGAAGTCTTCATCCGATACAGGCAGAAGAGGACCTCCAAATGGGCAGAAGGCTTCATCCAGGCGACATCTTCTATCTTCATCCATCCGGAGCGGTGCCTGTCCATCTTGAAGCCATCCGACGCAGAGCATCCTCTACTTCTGATGGCTAAGACTGAATGAAAATTCCTTTAAATGACATCATCCAAAATGACGTCCCTTCAATTCCGATTGGCTGATAGGATTCTATCAGCCAATTGGAATTAAGGTAGGAAAAATCCTATTGGATGATGCAATCAGCCAAAGCCAATATAATTGAGATCGCATTCTATTGGCTGATTGGAACAGCCAATAGAATGTGAGCTCAATCCTATTGGCTGATTGGATCAGCCAATAGGATTGAAGTTCAATCTTATTGGCTGATTGCATCAGCCAATAGGATTTTTCCTACCTTAATTCCGATTGGCTGATAGAATTGAAGGGACGCCATCTTAGATGACATCATTTAAAGGAACCTTCATTCAGTCTTAGCCGTTGGAAGAAGAGGATGCTCCGCGTCAGATGGCTTCAAGATGGACAGGCTCTGCTCCGGGTGGATGAAGATAGAAGATACCGCCTGGATGAAGCCTTCTGCTCGTCTGGAGGTCCTCTTCTGCCCGGATCGGATGAAGACTTCTGCCCCTCTGGAGGACCACTTATGCCCGGCTGGGTGAAGACGGCTCAAAGGGGTAGTGTTAGGTTTTATTAAGGGGGGATTGGGTGGGTTTTAGAGTAGGGTTGGGAGTGTGGGTGGTGGGTTTTAATGTTGGGGGTATTGTATTTTTTTTTACAGGTTAAAGAGCTGATTACTTTGGGGCAATGCCCCGCAAAAAGCCCTTTTAAGGGCTATTTGTAATTTAGTCTAGGGTAGGAATTTTATTATTTTGGGGGGCTTTTTTATTTTATTAGGGGGATTAGATTAGGTGTAATTAGTTTAAAATTCTTGTAATTATTTTTTATTTTCTGTAATTTAGTGTTTGCTTTTTTTTGGACTTTAGTTTATTTAATTCAATTGTAGTTAGTTTATGTAATTAATTTAATGATAGTGTAGTGTTAGGTGTATTTGTAATTTAAGTTAGGATTTATTTTACAGGTAAATTTGTAGCTATTTTAACTAGGAAGTTATTAAATAGTTAATTACTATTTAATAACTATTTTAACTAGTTAAAATAAATACAAAGTTGCCTGTAAAATAATTATAAACCCTAAGATAGATACAAATGTAACTATTAGTTATATTGTAGCTATTTTATGGTTTATTTTATAGGTAAGTATTTAGTATTAAATAGGAATAATTAATTTAATTGCAGTTATTTTATTTAGATGTATTTAAATTATATTTAAGTTAGGGGGTGCTAGACTTAGGTTTAGACTTAGGTTTAGGGGTTAATAAATTTAATATAGTAGCGGCGACGATGGGGGCGGCAGTTTAGGGGTTAATAAGTGTAGTTAGGTTGCGGCGACATTGGGGGGGCCAGATTAGGGGTTAATAAATATAATGTAGGTGTCGGCGATGTTGGGGGCAGCAGATTAGGGGTTCATAGGAATAATGTAGGTGGCAGCGATGTCCAGAGCGGCAGATTAGGGGTTAATAATATAATGTAGGTGTCAGCAATGTCGGGGACGGCAGATTAGGGGTTAATAAGTGTAATATTAGGGGTGTTTAGACTCGGGTTCATGTCAGGGTGTTAGGCTGAACGCTGCTTTTTTGCAGGTGTTAGGTTTTTTCCAGCTGAATCTTCCCCATTGTTTCCTATGGGGAAATCGTATACGAGCACGTTTAGCAAGCTTACCGCTACCGTAAGCAACGCTCGTATTGAGGTGAGATGTGGAGATAAATTTTGCTCTACGCTCACCTTTTTGCGGCTAACGCCGGGTTTAAAAAACCTGTAATACCAGCGTTGTCTTAAGTGAGCAGTGAAAAAAAATGGCTTGTTAGCAACGCACCCCTGTTACCGCAAAACTAGTAATCTCGGTGTTTGTAATTACAACAGATTTATGCTGTATTGCTGTAGAATAACATATCATCCCAGTCTTAAAACTTTTAAAACACATTTACATCCTTTCTATTACAAACTCCACCCACAATTTCCAAACCTCACTCTCATTGTACAGACCGTGTATTCAAAATCCTAACTATACAGACCATTATTACCAAACCTCAGTCTCACTCTAAAGAGCATGAATTCAAAATCCTAACTATACAGACCATGATTACCAAACCTCACTCTCACTGCACAGAGCGTGAATTCAAAACCATACCTATACAGACCATGATTACCAAACCTCACTCTCATTGTACAGACCGTGAATTCAAAATCCTAACTATACAGAACACGATAACCAAACCTCACTCTCATTGTACAGACCGTGAATTCAAAATCCTAACTATACAGACCATGATAACCAAACCTCACACTCACTGTACAGACCGTGAATTCAAAATCCTAACTATACAGACCATGATTACCAAACCTCACTCTCACTGTACAGACCATTAATTCAAAATCCTAACTATACAGACCATGATTACCAAACCTCACTCTCACTGTACAGAGCGTGAATTCCAAATCCTAACTATACAGACCATGATTACCAAACCTCACTCTCACTGTACAGAACGTGGATTCAAAATCCTAACTATACAGACCATGATTACCAAACTTCACTCTCACTGTACAGACCATGAATTCAAAATCCTAACTATGCAGTCCATGATAACCAAACCTCACTCTCACTGTACAGAAAAGGGTTTTCTTTGCCACATTTCTATTAAGAAGATTTTGGTTTTAAACAAACAAGACTGAATAGAAAATATTTAGGGCTCGATTACAAGTGGAGCGCTAAATTATCATGCTCCGCAAATGGGTGAAATAATTAACCAGCCATTACAAGTGGCTAATTATTGCTGCCGCAAGCTCGCGGTAACAATTGCGCTCAAAAAATTAACCAGAGATCAGATCTCTGGTTAATTTTATAAATCTGCCCCAAATTACTCCAAAATACTGTCTAGTGTAGTTTATTAAAAATAAAGATGACAGCACCTTTATTTTTTAATAAAATTACTGCACTAGGCATTACTTTGGGGTTAAAGTTGGTGGGAGTGGGGTGTTAGAATTACATTGGGGTCTATAGGAACTGTGTGTTCTCAGTAAATATATATGTACTAGTCCTAAAGCCCGTTCACACAGGCCATTTTTTGCAGTACAGTAGTCCCACCCCTTGCGTTCTCTCCCTCCCACTCTCTTTTGCTTTCACTCTCTCCCCTCCCTCTCTTTTGCACTCTCTCTCCCCCTCTATATCTCCCCTCTCTCTCGCTCCCCTCTCTCACTCCCCTCTCTCTCGCTCCCCTCTCTCTCTCCCCTCTCTCTTTCTCTCTCCCCTCTCTCTCTCCCCTCTCTCTTTCTCTCTTTCTCTCTATCTCCCCTCTCTCTCTATCTCCCCTCTCTCTCTCCTCTCTCTCTCTCTCTCGCCCCTCTCTCTCTCTTCCCTCTCTCAACCTCTCTCTCTCCCCTCTCTCTCTCTCTACTCTCTCTCTCTCTCTCCTCTCTCTCCTCTATCTCCCCCCTCTATCTCTCTCTCTCTCCCCTCTATCCCCCCCTCTCTCTCTCCCCTCTCTCCACCCTCTCTCTCTCTCTCTCTCCCCTCTCTCAACCTCTCTCTCTCTTTGACCTCTCTCTCTCTCCCCTCTTTCTATCTCCCCTCTCTCTCTCCTCTCTCTCTCATGTCTCTCTCTCTCTCCCACTCTCCCCTCTCTCTCTCTCTCTCTCTCTCTCTCTCTCTCCCCTCTCTCTCTCCCCTCTTTCCTCTCTCTCTCCTCTCTCTCTCTCTTCCCCTCTATCTCTCTCTCATCTCTCTCTCTCCTCTCTTTCTCTCTCTCTCTCCCCCTCTCTCTTTCTCTCTCCCCTCTCTCTCTCCCCCTCTTTCTCTTCCCTCTCTCTCCCTCTCTCCATCCACATCTCCCCTCTTTCTATCTCTCCTCTCTCTCTCTCTCTTTCTCTCTCTCCCCTCTCTCTTCTCTCTCTCTCTCCTCTCTCTCTCTCTCTCTCTCTCTCTCTCTCTCTCTCTCTCTCTCTCTCTCTCTCTCTCTCCTCTGTCTCTCTCCTCTCTCTATCTCTCTCTTTCTCTCTCTCTCTCTCTCTCTCTCTCTCTCTCTCCCCCTCTCCCCCCCCTCTCTCTCTCTCCCCTCTCTATCTCTATCCCCTCTCTCTTCCTCTCTCTCCCCTCTCTCTCTCTCTCTCTCTCTCTCCCCCTTTCTCTCCCCTCTCTCTCTATCTCCCCCCTCTCTCTTTCTCTCTCCCCTCTTTCTCTCCCTTTTCTCTCTCTCTCTCTCCCCTCTTTCTCTCCCCTCTCTCTCCACATCTCCCCTCTTTCTCTCTCCCCCCTCTCTCTCTCTCCCACTCCCCCCTCTCTCTCTCTCTCTCTCTCCCCCTCTCTCTTTCTCCCCTCTTGATCTCTCTCTCCTCTCTCTCCCCTCTTTTGAGCTGTTTGAGCTCTCTCCACGGCCTTTCACGGCCCCGCCCCTTCACGCACCTTCACACTAAGCTCCACCCCCTTCAGGGCCTTCACACTAGGCTCCGTCCCTTCACGGGCCTTCACGCTAGGCCACGTCCCATTCACATTTGGTCACGCCCCCAGCACACGCTCGGTCACGCCCACTTCTGCTAGCGGCAGTCGGCAGATCAGGTAGGAATTTAAGGCCAGGTGTGTTTGTCCTCGTGCTGTCTCTACTGCGCATGACAGCTTCGGACAAACACACTTGGCCTTTTATAGTATAGGATATCAGCATATAGGTATATATTTATGAGTTAGTATGTGTATATACACATATTAACACATAAATATATATGTATATCAGTATATATATATATATATATATATATATATAAATTTGCCACCATCGCTGCACAAATTACCCCCTTTGCTGGCGATCTCTGACGGCATCAGAACGAGGCTCCAATAGAAGCCTATGGAAGTGGGCTCTAATGAGCGCAATGCGTCCCAGCTTTGTGAACTTGTATTACCAGTGCACATTATCGTATCATAACCGATATTTAGCATCCCACTTGTAATCTGACCCTTAAAGATCATGTAAATGTAAGATAATATACCCCACATTACTGTCTATTTGAAGGACATGGAAGTGCTGAAGTTATATTTGTAATGCATCACTTACATAATTAAAAAGATGTAAAAACAATGCATTTTGCTTGCTGTAGACTAAAAATGTGCACTTACGCAGGTTTTTTTTTTTTTTTCTTTTTTCCAAACTTTGTTCCCTGCAATCAAAAGCTGTATTTGCTAAGCAAACTATGCCGCATCAGTTCCATTCAGAACCTTGTTTGTGTAGTCAGGGCTAAAACCATGCACAAAAGGCTAAAGTATACACTTGACAAAATTGTCATAAAAGCTCCTGATAACCTGAATTCAGTTACTGCAATCACCACAAGCAAAAATGAGATCCAAAGTTCTATAAGACATAAATGCAATAAATTACATATAATGAATCATTTTTCTTGTTTGCAATGGTAAGTCCAGAAATCAGCTGCCAAAGCCTTTTTATCACAGTTACAGAATCCATTGAATATAAAAAAATCTCTCCTTGTGAACTTTTATTATTTTTTCCTTTATTTTATTAATTTAGTTTTAACAGTTGCTGAATGTCTTAGATATACAAAAAAAATCAACCCATTAATTTTTTTTTAATAAATTAGGACTTCCAACCTTTTTTATGCATTTAACACTTAGATTTTAAGAGTAATATATTTTTTTTAACTTTGAACCCTCTCTATTTTAAAAAAACAGTAAAATAGTTTTTTTACACATATGACAATGTTAAGAATACTATTCTTTCACTTTGTTATATTAACTCTTACCATGCTAAAATACACCAATATAAATGTCCTGCCATATTAAACTCAAAGGCATATCAAAGAGAGAACAGACTATAAAATAACAACAGAAAAACAAGGTTATTCTAATTCTGAAAAGAAAAAAAAATCATGTTCACTAATGTATGGAAATAAAAAAAATGAAACATCAAGAGGACAATTACGGCTAGATTTAGAGTTCTGCGGCCAAAGGGGTGCGTTAGCTACGCGTGCTTTTTTCCCCCCGCACCTTTGAAATACCGCTGGTATTTAGAGTTCACAGAATGGCTGCGTTAGGCTCCAAAAAAAGGGGCGTAGAGCATATTTAACGCCACTGCAACTCTCGATACCAGCTGTGTTTACGGACGCGGCCAGCTTCAAAAACGTGCTCGTGCACGATTCCCCCATAGAAAACAATGGGGCTGTTTGAGCTGAAAAAAAACCTAACACCTGCAAAAAAGCAGTGTTCAGCTCCTAACGCAGCTACATTGTTTTCTATGGGGAAACACTTCCTAAGTCTGCACCTAACACTCTAACATGTACCCCGAGTCTAAACACCCCTAACCTTACACTTATTAACCCCTAATCTGCCGACCCCGCTATCGCTGACACCTGCATATTTTTTTTAACCTCTAATCTGCCGCTCCGTACACCGCCGCTACCTACATTATCCCTATGTACCCCTAATCTGCTGCCCCTAACACCGCCGACCCCTATATTATATTTATTAACCCCTAATCTGCCCCCCACAACATCGCCTCCACCTACCTACAATAATTAACCCCTAATCTGCCGACCGAACCGCACCGCTACTTTAATAAATGTATTAACCCCTAATCCGCCTCACTCCCGCCTCAATAACCCTATAATAAATAGTATTAACCCCTAATCTGCCCTCCCTAACATCACCGACACCTAACTTCAAACATTAACCCCTAATCTGCTGACCGGAGCTCACCGCTATTCTAATAAATTTTTTAACCCCTAAAGCTAAGTCTAACCCTAACACCCCCCTAAGTTAAATATAATTTTTATCTAACGAAATAAATTAACTCTTATTAAATAAATTATTCCTATTTAAAGCTAAATACTTACCTGTAAAATAAACCCTAATGTAGCTACAATATAAATTATAATTATATTGTAGCTATTTTAGGATTAATATTTATTTTACAGGCAACTTTGTATTTATTTTAACCAGGTACAATAGCTATTAAATAGTTAAGAACTATTTAATAGTTACCTAGTTAAAATAATTACAAAATTACCTGTAAAATAAATCCTAACCTAAGTTACAATTAAACCTAACACTACACTATCAATACATTAATTAAATACAATACCTACAAATAAATACAATTAAATAAACTAACTAAAGTACAAAAAATAAAAAAGAACTAAGTTACAAAAAATAAAAAAATATTTACAAACATTAGAAAAATATTACAACAATTTTAAACTAATTACACCTACTCTAAGCCCCCTAATAAAATAACAAAGACCCCCAAAATAAAAAAATACCCTACCCTATTCTAAATTAAAAAAGTTCAAAGCTCTTTTACCTTACCAGCCCTGAAAAGGGCCATTTGCGGGGCATGCCCCAAATAATTCAGCTCTTTTACCTGTAAAAAAAAACATACAATACCCCCCCCAACATTACAACCCACCACCTACATACCCCTAATCTAACCCAAACCCCCCTTAAATAAACCTAACACTAAGCCCCTGAAGATCTTCCTACCTTATCTTCACCATGCCAGGTTCACCGATCGCTCCAGGCTCCAAAATCTTCCTCCAAGCCCAAGCGGGGGCTGGCGATCCATAATCCGGCTGAAATCTTCTATCAAGCGGTGGCTGAAGAGGTCCAGAAGAGGCTCCAAAGTCTTCATCCTATCCGGGAAGAAGAGGAGATCGGACCGGCAACCATCTTGATCCAAGCGGCATCTTCTATCTTCATCCGATGAGGAACGGCTCCATCTTGAAGACCTTCAGCGCGGATCCATCTTCTTCTTCCGACGTCCAACTGCAGAATGAAGGTTCCTTTAAGGGACGTCATCCAAGATGGCATCCCTCGAATTCCGATTGGCTGATAGGATTCTATCAGCCAATCGGAATTAAGGTAGGAAAATTCTGATTGGCTGATGGAGTCAGCCAATCAGAATCAAGTTCAATCCGATTGGCTGATCCAATCAGCCAATCAGATTGAGCTCGCATTCTATTGGCTGTTCCGATCAGCCAATAGAATGCGAGCTCAATTAAATACAAAGTTGCCTGTAAAATAAATATTAATCCTAAAATAGCCACAATATGATTATAATTTATATTGTAGCTATATTAGGGTTTATTTTACAGGTAAGTATTTATTTTTAAATAGGATTAATTTATTTAATAAGAGTTAATTTATTTTGTTAGATAAAAATTATATTTAATTTAGGGGGGTTAGGGTTAGACTTAGCTTTAGGGGTTAAAAAATTTATTAGAATAGCGGTGAGCTCCGGTCGGCAGATTAGGGGTTAATGTTTGAAGTTAGGTGTTGGCGATGTTAGGGAGGGCAGATTAGGGGTTAATACTATTTATTATAGGGTTATTGAGGCGGGAGTGAGGCGGATTAGGGGTTAATAACTTTATTATAGTAGCGGTGCGGTCCGCTCGGCAGATTAGGGGTTAATAAGTGTAGGCAGGTGGCGGCGGCGTTTGGGGGGCAGATTAGGGGTTAATAAATATAATATAGGTGTCGGCGGTATTAGGGGCAGAAGATTAGGGGTACATAGGGATAACTTAGCTGGCGGCGGTGTACGGAGCGGCAGATTAGCGGTTAAAAAATGTAATACAGTGGCGGCGATGTGGGGGGACCTCGGTTTAGGGGTACATAGGTAGTTTATGGGTGTTAGTGTACTTTAGAGCACAGTAGTTAAGAGCTTTATAAACCGGCGTTAGCCCAGAAAGCTCTTAACTACTGACTTTTTTCTGCGGCTGGAGTTTTGTCGTTAGAATTCTATCGCTCACTTCAGCCACGACTCTAAATACCGGCGTTAGAAAGATCCCATTGAAAAGATAGGATACGCAAATGGCGTAGGGGGATCTGCGGTATGGAAAAGTCGCGGCTGTAAAGTGAGCGTTAGACCCTTTCCTGACTGACTCCAAATACCAGAGGGCGGTAAAAACCAGCGTTAGGAGCCTCTAACGCTGGTTTTGACGGCTACCGCCCAACTCTAAATCTAGCCGTAAGTTACCTATGTGAAGTTAGCCCATGTTTGTAAAAAATGAATAAAAATGTATCATTCATTTGTGCTGATTTGTGTCACAAAAACAAACGTTTGTACTGGTTTAGTTTCGGAGATATTGCAAATTATTTTTACTGAATCTCTGCCCACTTTTTCACCCCATGTTATTCAATTTTAAAAACAAACATACCATTTGTTTGTGCTGCGTTTGTGCTGATGGGTGCTGCAAAAACAAACGTTTGTGCCAGTTTGGTTTAGGAGGTATTGCACATTATTTTTGCTGAAACTCCGCCCACTTTGCATCCCATGTTATTCAATTTTAAAAACAAATATACTATTTGTTTGTGCTGCGTTTGTGCTGATTTGTGCTGTAAAAACAAATGTTTGTGCCTGTTCGGTTTCTGAAATAATGGACATTCAAGATTTTTAGATTATGTAACCTCAAGCACCTCCAATTTTGCACCCATGTTATTAAATTTAAAAAACAAACAAACTATTAGTTTTTGCTGATTTGTACCACAAAATGAAATGTTTTGATTTGGTTTCAAAGATACTGCATATGATATGTTGTCAATCCCCACTGACTTTACACTTTATGTTAAATGATACATACAACTATATTCATTTGTTCCCTGTTTGTGCCGATTTGGTGGATATTGTACATAATATTTTAGTTAATCTGTGTAGTTTTGCCTACTGAGGTATTACACATATGTTAGGACATGTATCCTCATTCTGCACCCAGAAGTTAATTGTAAATAAAAATACACTATTGTGCTGGATAGAGACAATTTGTGGATGTTTTTTTAGGGGAAATATAGAAAACCAGTGATTAACACTGCACCAGAAAGTTTAATGTAAGGGGGTTAACATTGCACCCGAAAGGTTAATGTGGCATTGGCAAGGACATATTTCTAATGAGGCAGAGTAGGCATGTGCCTACATACAGAACTCTATTCAGTGCGCACCTCATTTCCGGCGGCTTCCATGGGGGCAGAAAGGGACCTGTCTAGCATAGCCAGGTGTTTCATTGGGCAGCCTACGCTGGAGTCCTTCCCTTCCCCCACGGAAGCCACCGGTCACAGAAAACAAGGAGGATAAGCTCTGTATAGTGTGCTCTGTGCCTAAGGGTGCCCAAAATGTAAATCCAATCCTGGGTATTAAGGGATTAACATGGTAACATACCGGTTTATACGGCATACATGGGGTTATTGAAGCGTAATGGATGTAAAGGAGCCCAAACCATAGCTTAATTAATGTAATGTAAGTAATGTAAATTACAATATAGCCCTCTTCAACACCATTAGGCCTAATAAACATCATTTAGCCAATTTAACCTCTCTGTTGCCATGTTTATTGCCTGTAATGTTCAGACAGCCCAATATTAATTTGCTTGGAGTTAACAAGCGCTTAAAAGCACTTCTGCAATTTTTCCTATATAAGTCACTTCTTTTCTTTCATGTAATTGGCAAGAGTCCATGAGCTAGTGACATATGGGATATACAATCACAAACCTCAAAATGCCTATAAATACACCCCTCACCACACCCACAATTTAGTTTTACAAACTTTGCCTCCTATGGAGGTGGTGAAGTAAGTTTGTGCTAAGATTTCTACGTTGATATGTGCTTCTCAGCATTTTAAAGCCCGATTCCTCTCAGAGTACAGTAAATGTCAGAGGGATGTGAAGGGAGTATCACCTATTGAATGCAATGGTTTTCCTCACGGGGGATCTATTTCATAGGTTCTCTGTTATCGGTCATAGAGATTCATCTCCTACCTCCCTTTTCAGATATACTCTCATATTCCATTACCGTTTCAGTACTGGTTTGGCTATCTGCTATATGTAGATGGGTGCTTTTGGTAAGTATGTTTTCATTACTTAAGACACTCTCAGCTATGGTTTGGCACTTTATGTATTTATTTAAAGTTCTAAATATATGTATTGTACTTATATTTACCATGATTCAGGTTTTCAGTATATTTCCTTTTGCAAACTGTCAGTTTCATATCTGGGAAATGCTTTTTTATTAAAATGTATTTCTTACCTGGGGTATAGGCTCTTTTTCAAATTGACTGTCTTTTAAATTTTGCGGGCAGAATTAGGCTCGCGAGGGCGCAAAATACCAAAGTTTATTGCGTCATTCTTGGCGCGAGATTTTTTTGGCGCGAAGTTACACTCGTTAACGCAAATTCGTCATTTCTGGAGTCTTAGTAGAGTCCTTCACAAAGTTGCGTCATCTATGACGCCACTGTGTCATTGCTGGATGCTTTTGGTGCCAAAAAATATTTTTCTGTTTGTTGTGCGTCATTCTTAGCCCCAAATATTTTCATTATTTAAGACCCCATTCCTATTTGCCTCTTGCCTTTTTTTCTATGTCAGAGGGCTATGCTGTTTGCATTTTTTCCCATTCCTGAAACTGCCATATAAGGAAATTGATCATTTTGTTTTATATGTTGTTTTTTTCTCTTACATTTGCAAGATGTCTCAATCTGATCCTGTCTCAGAAATCACTGTTGTAATCCTGCTGCCTGATAACATTCCTACCAAAGCTAAGTGCATTTGTTGTAAACTTGTGGAGGTTATACATCCAGCTGTGGTTTGTAATAGTTGTCATGATATACTTTTACATGCAGAGAATGTATCCATCAGTAGTAATTCATTATCTGTTGCTGTTCCCTCAACATCTAATGCATATTTTCTTTCATGTAATTGGCAAGAGTCCATGAGCTAGTGACATATGGGATATACAATCACAAACCTCAAAATGCCGATAAATACACCCCTCACCACACCCACAATTTAGTTTTACAAACTTTGCCTCCTATGGAGGCGGTGAAGTAAGTTTGTGCTAAGATTTCTACGTTGATATGTGCTTCTCAGCATTTTAAAACCCGATTCCTCTCAGAGTACAGTGAATGTCAGAGGGATGTGAAGGGAGTATCACCTATTGAATGCAATGGTTTTCCTCACGGGGGATCTATTTCATAGGTTCTCTGTTATCGGTCATAGAGATTCATCTCCTACCTCCCTTTTCAGATATACTCTCATATTCCATTACCGTTTCAGTACTGGTTTGGCTATCTGCTATATGTAGATGGGTGCTTTTGGTAAGTATGTTTTCATTACTTAAGACACTCTCAGCTATGGTTTGGCACTTTATGTATTTATTTAAAGTTCTAAATATATGTATTGTACTTATATTTACCATGATTCAGGTTTTCAGTATATTTCCTTTTGCAAACTGTCAGTTTCATATCTGGGAAATGCTTTTTTATGAAAATGTATTTCTTACCTGGGGTATAGGCTCTTTTTCAAATTGACTGTCTTTTAAATTTTGCGGGCAGAATTAGGCTCGCGAGGGCGCAAAATACCAAAGTTTATTGCGTCATTCTTGGCGCGAGATTTTTTTGGCGCGAAGTTACACTCGTTAACGCAAATTCGTCATTTCTGGAGTCTTAGTAGAGTCCTTCACAAAGTTGCGACTGTGTCATTGCTGGATGCTTTTGGTGCCAAAAAATATTTTTCTGTTTGTTGTGCGTCATTCTTAGCCCCAAATATTTTCATTATTTAAGACCCCATTCCTATTTGCATCTTGCCTTTTTTTCTATGTCAGAGGGCTATGCTGTTTGCATTTTTTCCCATTCCTGAAACTGCCATATAAGGAAATTGATCATTTTGTTTTATATGTTGTTTTTTTCTCTTACATTTGCAAGATGTCTCAATCTGATCCTGTCTCAGAAATCACTGTTGTAATCCTGCTGCCTGATAACATTCCTACCAAAGCTAAGTGCATTTGTTGTAAACTTGTGGAGGTTATACATCCAGCTGTGGTTTGTAATAGTTGTCATGATATACTTTTACATGCAGAGAATGTATCCATCAGTAGTAATTAATTATCTGTTGCTGTTCCCTCAACATCTAATGCACAAGATATACCTGTAAATTTAAAAGAATTTATTTCTGATTCAATTCAAAAGGCTTTGTCTGCCATTCCGCCTTCTAATAAATGTAAAAGGTCTTTAAAACTTCTCATAAAGTTGATGAAATTTCAAATGATTGGCAACATGCTGATTTATCCTTCTCTGATGAGGATCTATCTGATCCAGAAGATCCTGCTTCAGATATTGACACTGACAAATCCTCTTATTTTTTTTAAATGGAGTATATTTGTTCTTTGTTAAAAGAAGTGTTGATTACATTAGATATGGAGGAAACTAGTCCTCTTGATATTAAAACTAGTAAATGTTTAAATTCTGTTTATAAACCTCCTGTGGTTATTCCAGAGGTTTTTCCAGTTCCTGATGCAATTTCTGATATGATTTCTAAAGAATGGAATAGGCCTGGGACTTCTTGTATTCCTTCTTCAAGGTTTAAAAATTTGTATCCTTTGCCAGCAGTTAGATTGGAGTTTTTTTAAAAGATCCCCAAAGTTGATGGGTCTATCTCTACTCTTGCTAAACGTACTACTATTCCTACAGAATATAGTACTTCTTTTAAAGATCCTTTAGATAGAAAACTTGAATCTTATCTAAGGAAGGCTGATTTATATTCAGGTCATTTCTTAGGCCTGCAATTTATTTGGCTGATGGTGCAACTGCTTCAACTTTTTGGTTGGAAACTTTAGCGCAAAAAGTATCGGATCATGATTTGTCTAGCATTGTTAAGTTGATTCAACATGCTAATAATTTAATTTGTGATGCCATTTTTGATATCATCAAAATTGATGTTAAATCTATGTCTTTAGCTATTTTAGCTAGAAGAGCTTTGTGGCTCAAATCTTGGAATGCTCATATGACTTCTAAGTCCAGATTGCTATCTCTTTCTTTCCAAGGTAATACATTATTTGGTTCTCAGTTGGATTCAATAATTTCAACTGTCACTAGGGGGAAGGGAGTATTTTTGCCTCTGGATAAAAGACCTAAGGGTAAATCTAAAGCTTCTAACCGTTTTCGTTCCTTTCGACAAAATAAGGAACAGAAACCTAATCCTTCCCCCAAGGAATCTGTTTCCAATTGGAAGCCTTCTTCAAATTGGAATAAATCCAAGCCATTTAAGAGATCAAAGCCAGCCCCCAAGTCCGCATGAAGGTGCAGCCCTCATTCCAGCTCAGCTGGTAGGGAGCAGATTAAAAATTGTCAAAGATGTTTGGATCAATTCGGTCCAAAACCATTGGATTCAGAGTATTGTCTCTCAGGGGTACAGAATAGGATTCAGAGTAAGACCGCCTGTGAGAAGATTTTTTCTCTCACGCATTCCAGCAAACCCAGTAAAGGCTCAGGCTTTCCTGGAGTTATCAGAGGTAATCATGTCAGTTCCATTTCAGGAACAGGGTTTGGGGTTTTATTCAAATCTATGCATTGTCCCAAAGAAAGAAAATTCATTAAGACCAGTTCTGGATCTAAAGATTTTGAATTGATATGTAAGAGTACCAACTTTCAAGATGGTGACTATAAGGACTATTCTGCCTTTTGTTCAGCAAGGGCATTATATGTCCACAATAGACTTACAGGATGCATATCTTCATATTCCGATTCATCCGGATCACTATCAGTTCCTGAGATTCTCTTTTCTAGACAAGCATTACCAATTTGTTGCTCTTCCTTTTGGCCTAGTGACAGCTCAAAGAATCTTTTCAAAAGTTCTCAGTGCCCTACTCTCTGTAATCAGAGTGCGGGGTACAGTGTTTCCTTATTTGGACGATATCTTGGTATTCGCTCAGTCTTTATGTTCTGCAGAATCTTACATAAATCAACTAGTGTTGTTTCTTTGAAGACATGGTTGGAGGATCAATTTACCAAATAGCTATTTGATTCCTCAGACAAAGGTAACCTTTTTAGGTTTCCAGATGGATTAAGTGTTCATGACTTTGTCTCTAACAGACAAGTTAAGTTTGAAATTGGTTGCAGCCTGTCAAAACCTTCAGTCTCAGTCATTCCCTTCAGTAGCTATGTGCATGGGAGTTTTAGGTCTCATGACTGTAGCATCAGACGCGATCCCCTTTGCATATTTTTATATGAGACCTCTCCAGCTTTGTATGCTGAACCAATGGTGCAGGGATTATACAAGGATATCACAATTAATATCCTTAAATCCCATTGTTTGACTTTCTCTGACCTGGTGGTCAGATCACCATCGTATAATTCTAGGGGCCTCTTTTGTTCGTCCAACCTGGACTGTGATCACAACAGATGTGAGCCTTTCAGGTTGGGGAGCTGTTTGGGGATCTTTGACAGCACAATGGGTTTGGAAATCTCAAGAGGCGAGATTACCAATCAATATTTTGGAACTCCATGCGATTCTCAGGGTTCTTCAGTTTTGGCCTCTGTTGAAGAAGGAACCATTCATTTGTTTTCAAACGGATAATATCACAACTGTGGCATATGTCATTGTAAATCATCAGGGTAGGACTCACAGTCCTCAAGTTATGAAAGAAGTATCTTGGATACTTGTTTGGGCGGAATCCAGCTCCTGTCTAATTTCTGCGGTTCATATCCCAGGTATAGACAATTGGGAAGCGGATTACCTCAGTCATCAGACTTTACATCCGGGAGAATGGTCTCTCCACCCAGATGTGTTTTCTCAAGTTGTTCAGATGTGAGGGCTTCCAGAAATAGATCTGATGGCATCTCATCTAAAAAAAAACTTCCCAGGTACCTGTCCAGATCCAGTGGATGCGTTGACACTTCCTTGGTGTTATCAACCTGCTTATATTTTCCCGCCTCTAGTTCTTCTTCCAAGAGTGATCTCCAAAATCATCATGGAGCAATCGTTTGTGCTGCTGGTGGCTCCAGCATGGTCTCACAGGTTTTGGTATGCGGATCTTGTTCGGATGTCCAGTTGCCAACCTTGGCAACTTCCATTAAGGCCAGACCTTCTATCTCAAGGTCCGTTTTTCCATCAGGATCTCAAATCATAAAATTTGAAGGTATGGAAATTGAATGCTTAGTGCTTAGTCATAGAGGTTTCTCTGACTCAGTGATTAATACTATGTTGCAGGCTCGTAAATCTGTTTCTAGAAAGATTTATTATCGAGTTTGGAAGACTTACATTTCATGGTGTTCTTCTAATAAATTCTCTTGGAATTCTTTTAGAATTACTAGAATTTTAAATTTTCTTCAGGATGGTTTGGATAAAGGTTTGTCTGCAAGTTCCCTGAAAGGACAAATCTCTGCTCTTTCTGTTTTATTTCACAGAAAGATTGCTAAACTTCCTGATATTCATTGTTTTGTGCAGTTTTTGTTTCCTATCAAGCCTGTCATTAAATCAATCTCTCCTCCTTGGAGTCTTAATTTGGATTTGAAGGCTTTACAGGCTCCTCCGTTTGAGCCTATGCATTATTTGGACATTAAGCTACTTTCTTGGAAAGTGTTGTTTCTTTTGGCCATCTCTTCTGCTAGAAGAGTTTCTGAATTATCCGCTCTCTGTTGTGAATTTCCTTTTCTGATTTTTCATCAGGATAAGGCAGTTTTGCGGACTTCATTTATATTCTTATCTAATGTTGTGAATTCTAACAACATTAATAGAGAAATTGTTGTTCCTTCCTAAGAATTCTTTGGAGAGATCTTTAAATTCTTTGGATGTGGTAAGAGCTCTGAAATATTATGTTGAAGCTACTAAAGATTTCAGGAAGTCTTCTATTCTATTTGTTATCTTTTCTGGTTCCAGGAAAGGTCAGAAGGCTTCTGCTGTTTCCTTGGCCTTGTGGTTAAAACTTTTGATTCATCAAGCCTATTTGGAGTCGGGTCAAGCCCCACCTCAGAGAATTACAGCTCATTCTACTAGATCAGTTTACACTTCCTGGGCTTTTAAGAATGAAGCTTCAGTTGATCAGATTTGCAAAGCTGCTACTTGATCTTCTTTGCATACATTTACTAAATTCTACCATTTTGATGTATTTGCTTCTTCGGAAGCAGTTTTTGGTAGAAAAGTTCTTCAGGCAGCTGTTTCAGTTTGATTTTTCTGCTTTTGATTTAAGTTTTTTTCCTCACATTTATGAGAAATAACTTATATTTTGGGTTGGGGATTAATTTTTTCAGCAGAAAATGGCTGTTTTTATTTTTATCCCTCCCTCTCTAGTGACACTTGCGTGGAGTTCCACATCTTGGGTATTGCTATCCCATATGTCACTAGCTCATGGACTTTTGCCAATTACATGAAAGAAAACATAATTTATGTAAGAACTTATGTGATAAATTAATTTCTTTCATATTGGCAAGAGTCCATGAGGCCCACCCCCTTTTAATGGTGGTTGTTTTTTTTGTATAAAGCACAATTATTTCCAAATTCCTTTGTTGATGCTTTTTTCTCCTTGGCTATTTGTTACACTGAATTGTGGGTGTGGTGAGGGGTGTATGTATAGGCATTTTGAGGTTTGGGAAACTTTGCCCCTACTGGTAGGATTGTATATCCCATACGTCACTAGCTCATGGACTCTTACCAATATGAAAGAAATTAATTTATCAGGTAAGTTCTTACATAAATTATGCTTTTTAGTTGCCTTTTATTTAAACATTTAGGTAGAGATTACATCCCTGGCAACGGGAAAAAACGCTGTCTCAACAGTTCCCTAAGCAGCACAGTAGTGTAGATACGCAGCGCAACAGTCTAGTTTTGCCATAACAGAACACAAAATAATGCGTAATATCTCCTAAACCAAACTGGCACAAACGTTTGTTTTTGCAGCTCAAACGCAGCACAAACAAATGGTATATTTTTTTTAAAAACACGGGGTGCAAAGTGGGCGGAGTTTCAGCAAATATAATGTGCTATATCTCCGAAACCAAACCGGCACAAACGTTCATTTTTGCAGCACAAATCAGCACAAATGCAACACAAACCAATAGTATATTTGTTTGTAAAATTAAATAGCATGGGGTGCAAAGTGGGCAGAGTTTCATCAAATATAATGCGCAATATCTACCAAACCAAACCGGTACAAAGGTTTGTTTTTGCGGCACAAATCAGCACAAATGCAGCACAAACAAATGGTATACAGGTGGCCCTCGTTTTACAACGGTTCAATTTACACCGTTTCAGAATAACAACCTTTTTTTCCAGTCATGTGACTGCTATTGAAAAGCAGTGCATTTATTAAAATAGCCAGTAGGTGGAGCTGTCCGTTTGTGTTGCAGCAAAGCCAAGCAAGCTGAAATTAATCAGTTTAACCAGACCTGAGCTATCGAGCAGATTTCAAAGGAACAAGATCTTCCTGTCTATAAATCAGTCCATATTGGAATGCATAGAAAGAACGGTTTGCAGAAAAATGCAAGTGAAGTCTGTGTTGTGTGATTATTTTATTAGGTTTATAATGCTGTTTAGCAAATGTTTTTGTTCATTTAACTTAGTTTAATTATATATTCTGTGTTGTGTGATTATTTTATTAGGTTTATAATTCTGTTTAGCATTTAAAGTCTTCATTTCAAAGCTTTAAAAATAAATGTATTAGACGTTACTTTTGACAATTTTGAGAGGGGCCTGGAACCGATCTCCCTCACTTCCCATTGACTTACATTATAAACTGGGTTTCAATTTACAACGGTTTCGATTTACAACCATTCCTTCTGGAACCTAAACCTGGCGTAAAACTGAGGGCTACCTGTATTTGTTTTTAAAAATGAATTACATGGAGTGCAAAGTGGGCAGAGTTTCAGCAAATATAATGCACAATATCTCCGAAACCAAACCGGCACAAATGTTAGTTTTTACAGCACAAATCATCATAAATGCAGCACAAACGAATGGCATATATATTTTTAAAATTTAATAATATGGGGTGCAAAGTGGGCAGAGTTTCAGCAAATATAATGCGCAATATCTCCTAAACCAAACCGAGACAAACATTCAATTTTGCAGCACAAATCAGCACAAACGCAGCACAAACAAATAGTATATTTGTTTTTTCAAAAATGTAATAACATGGGGTGCAAAATGAGCGGAGTTTCAGAAAATATAATGCGCAATATCTCTGAAACCAAACCGGCACAAACAATCGTTTTTGAGGGACAAATCAGCACAAATGAATGGTATATTTGTTTAAATTGAATAATATGGGGTGCAAAGTGGGCGAAGTTTCAGCAAATTTACGCCTAGATTTAGAGTTTGGCGGCCAAAGGGGTGCGTTAGCTACGCATGGTTTTTTTCCCCCGCACCTTTTAAACAACGCTGGTATTTAGAGTTCTCAGAAGGGCTGCGTTAGGCTCCAAAAAGGGAGCGTACAGGCATATTTACCGCCACTGCAACTCTAAATACCAGCGTTGCTTATGGACGCGGCCAGCTTCAAAAACGTGCTCGTGCACGATTCCCCCATAGGAAACAATGGGGCAGTTTGAGCTGAAAAAAAACCTAACACCTGCAAAAAAGCAGCGTTCAGCTCCTAACTCAGCCCCATTGTTTCCTATGGGGAAACATTTCCTAAGTCTGCACCTAACACCCTAACATGTACCCCGAGTCTAAACACCCCTAACCTTACACTTATTTAACCCTAATCTGCTGACCCCGCTATCGCTGACCCCTGCATATTATTTTTAACCCCTAATCTGCCGCTCCATACACCGCCACAACCTACATTATCCCTATGTACCCCTAATCTGCTGCCCCTAACACCGCCGACCCCTATATTATATTTATTAACCCCTAATCTGCTGCCCCCAACGTCGCCGTCACCTACCTACAATTATTGTAGCTATTTTAGGATTAATATTTATTTTACAGGCAACTTTGTATTTATTTTAACCAGGTACAATAGCTATTAAATAGTTAATAACTATTTAATAGTTACCTAGTTAAAATAATTACAAAATTACCTGTAAAATAAATCCTAACCTAAATTACAATTAAACCTAACACTACATTATCAATAAATTAATTAAATAAACTATCTACAATTATCTACAATTAAATCAACTAAACTAAATTAAAAAAAAAACACTAAATTACAACCCCCCCCCCACTAAATTACAAAAAATAAAAAAAGATTACAAGAATGTTAAACTAATTACACCTACTCTAAGCCCCCTAAAAAATAACAAAGCCCCCCAAAATAAAAAAATGCCCTACCCTATTCTAAAATAAATATTTTACAGCTCTTTTACCTTACGAGCCCTTAATAGGGCCTTTTGCGGGGCATGCCCCAAAGAATTCTGCTCTTTTGCCTGTAAAAAAACATACAATACCCCCCACAACATTACAACCCACCACCCACATACCCCTAATCTAACCCAAACCCCCCTTAAAAAACCTAACACTAAGCCCCTGAAGATCTTCCTACCTTATCTTCACCACGCCAGGTATCACCGATCCGTCCAGAAGAGGGTCCGAAGTCTTCATCCTATCCGGCAAGAAGAGGTCCAGAAGAGGGTCCGAAGTCTTCATCCTATCCGGCAAGAGGAGGGCATCCGGACCGTAGACATCTTCATCCAGACGGCATCTTCTACCTTCTTCCATCTGGCGCAGAGCCGGACCATCTTGAAGCAGCTGACGCGGATCCATCCTCTTCTAACAACGTCCTAAGTCCGAATGAAGGTTCCTTTAAATGACGTCATCCAAGATGGTGTCCCTCGAATTCCGATTGGCTGATAGGATTCAATCAGCCAATCGGAATTAAGGTAGGAAAAATCTGATTAGCTGATTGAATCAGCCAATCAGATTCAAATTCAATCCAATTGGCTGATTGAACTTGAATCTAATTGGCTGATTCAATCAGATTTTTCCTACCTTAATTCCGATTGGCTGATAGAATCCTATCAGCCAATCGGAATTCGAGGGACGCCATCTTGGATGACGTCACTTAAAGGAACC
Source organism: Bombina bombina (assembly GCF_027579735.1). Classification (NCBI taxonomy): domain Eukaryota; kingdom Metazoa; phylum Chordata; class Amphibia; order Anura; family Bombinatoridae; genus Bombina; species Bombina bombina. The sequence continues at coordinate 1,071,006,568 of NC_069500.1, forward strand.
TTCATTCGTCGGGAGTTGCCGGAAGAAGAGGAAGGATCCGAGTCGGTTGGACGGATCGGTGATACCCGGCGTGGTGAAGATAAGGTAGGAAGATCTTCAGGGGCTTAGTGTTAGGTTTTTTAAGGGGGGTTTGGGTTAGATTAGGGGTATGTGGGTGGTGGGTTGTAATGTTGGGGGGTATTGTATGTTTTTTTTTACAGGCAAAAGAGCAGAAGTCTTTGGGGCATGCCCCGCAAAAGGCCCTTTTAAGGGCTGGTAAGGTAAAAGAGCTGTAAAATATTTATTTTAGAATAGGGTAGGGCATTTTTTTATTTTGGGGGGCTTTGTTATTTATTTTTTTTTTTTTTTAAACTTTATTTATAGAAAAGAATCCGAGTCATACATGGTAAATGCAGTCATAATAATGCAGGTGTGACAAAGTGTTCACCTGCAGAACAAAACAGTTTTCAGAGCATGTTATATCAAAGCATACCAGCAAAGGAATACAATAAGTATATGTGATCATCATGTATGTCCTGGGACTCAACTTTTTTCTAAGAACATTTTTTACAATCAACCAAAGAAAAAGAGGAGAAAACGAGAAAGAAAACATATCAGCTAAGAGCAGGGAAGAAAGATAATAGCATACAAAGAAGAATGAAAGGAAGAGAAGAAAGGAAGAAAAATAACATATAGCAGCCATACTTACCCAGAGTACCTCCGGGTCCCCCCTCCCTCGATATGCAGGTCACTCACGGGCCTGATCCGTGGATAGACACCAATTTCCTCTGAGGTTTTCATTTAAAACATATTGGCTATTTTTAAAAGGAAGCAGAACCCTATCCCTTACTGTGTCAGGTAGGTGCAGCAAATAAGCCTCCCATTTAAGGAGAAATCTCTTGACTCTTTTCTCAGGGTCCCCTCTAGTATCTGCCTGTTCAATCAGCATCTGATCATGAATTGTTTTAAGAAGGTGTTGAAAAGGTAAGTTTCGGTCCCCTGTCCACTCTCCCAGGATAATTTGTTTAGCTAGCATGAGTATGGTATTTAAAAAAATGTCGTGCTTGTATGTCTGATCTCTAGGTGTCAGAAAGATCACATGTTGTGCCGAGAGGGACACAGTTTGTTTAGTTAATTTGGATAGCCAGTACGCAATTTTTTGCCAAAATTTTTGTATTTTAGGGCAACTCCAGAGTAGGTGTACCCAATCAGGAGATTCAAGGCGGCATTTACTACAGGAGTTGAGTGCTCCTTCAACCCATTTAGCCCTTAGGCCAGGAGTGATGTAAGCTTGATGTAAGAATTTCAGGTGTGATTCCCTCAATTTTGCAGAGATAGTACTTTGGTGTGCCCTCTCGAAACTCGTGGTGATCAATGACGGGTCAATCTCTAGCTCCCCAAAATGGGACCACTTTGATACCATGCCATGAAGCACATGATCCTTAGAGTGACGGATCAGTAAGTTATATGTATGTGACAGCCTCAGAGGGCCTAACTTCGCCAGCGCACTCAATGTATCTAAATTAGAGGCTTCTACAGAGAGGAGTCCCTCTGAAATCAAGGTGGATACGTAGTGTCGGCACTGAAAATATGCAAACTTCTGTGTGTGCGGGAGGTTATAACGTGATTTTAGGTCTTGGAAGGGCAGTATTTCTAGAGTCAGGGGTCGGAAAAGTTGATGCAGTCGTGTGAGTCGTAATTGTTGCCATGTCTGAAATGCTTGCGTGGTGTAACCAGGGAGGAAGTCTAAATTACCCTGGATCGGGAGATATTTACTAGCCAAACGTTGTATACCCCAGAGTCTACAAATCTTGGTCCAGGCTCTTAGAGGATCCCTAAACAATATATGGTTTTGAATGAACGGGGATAGAGATTTCAAATGTGCATGAGGCAGATAAGCTAAATGCAGTGGTTTAATGATGTTAGACTCTAGGTCAGGGACAGTATAATAGTTTTTCCCTACCAGCCAGTCCAATGCAAATCTAGAGAGAGCCGCCCAGTTATACCATATTTTATTAGGAAGACGGAGCCCTCCTCCTCCCACTGTCATTGACAAGGGGGTTCTGCCTATTCTATGTTTTTTGCCCTGCCAGACAACGTTCCCAATGGCAGTTTGCAAAGATGTCGCATCCTTTTGAGTGAGGAGAAGAGGCAACATCTGTAATGGATAAAGAAGTTTGGGCAGGGCAACCATTTTAAAAAGGTGTACCCTACCCGAAAGAGAGAGGGGGAGTTTCATCCAACTCAGCAGCATTTGCTTAATGTCACCTATAGTCCCAGCGAGATTCAAAGAGTATAACATATGTGGGTTAACATGTATCCATATGCCTAAGTATTTAAAACTACCCTGAGTAGGGTCGTGTTTCGGGAGTTTTGCAACCAGGTGGCCTCCGATTTGTCAATGTTGATCTTGTACCCCGAAAACTTGCCAAAATCATCGATAACTTTCAGAAGAGGCTGTAAGTTAGAACCAGGATCACCTACAAAGAGCAGTAAGTCATCGGCGTAAAGTGATAGATGCTGCTTTTGGCCACATATATCTAAGCCGGCACATTGTTGCCTGATGTAGGACGCCAGGGGTTCGATTGCTAAATCGAAAAGGAGAGGGGAGAGGGGACATCCCTGTCTCGTACCCCGTTGTAGCGTAAAGGAAGGAGAGAGCCCTCCATTGATTAGAAGAGAGGCCTTAGGGGCTGAGTATAATCTTTGTAGAAAGCTGGGAAAGTCACCCTGCATACCAAAGCGCGACAGTGACGTATGTAAGTGATCCCACTCGATCCGGTCAAACGCCTTCTCAGCATCTAGTGCTAGAAGGCATGCGTCTGGTAGTTGGGATGGGGATTGTGTATGTGTGTTGTACCAGTAATGGGACACGACGCCGAGAGTCTTTCTAATGTTAATAACTGAGGATCTGCCCTTTACAAAACCCGTTTGATCTGCATGAACTATATGTGGAAGAACCTTTGCCAACCTGTCCGCTAAGATTTTTGTTAGAAGTTTATAATCCCCATTTAATAGGGAGATTGGGCGATATGAAGAAGTCTGGGTGGGATCTCTATCAGGTTTCAAAAGGAGACAGATATTAGCCTCAGAGAATCTATCATTTAGTTGTTCAGTGCCCGCCAGGTAAGCAGAATACAAGGATGAGAGAATTGGTGCTAGTTCCTCCTCCAATAACTTGAGATATTCTGCAGGTAACCCATCCGGGCCTGCTGCTTTACCCAGTTTGCTTTGTCGTATGGCCCTGAGAACCTCCTGGGGACTTATAGGAGAATTTAACAGGGAAGACTGCTCTTCCGTAAGAGTGGGGAGTTTTACTGCATCCCAAAAGGCACGCTTGGCTTCTATATGGATAGGTTGTTTAGAGTACAGGGAAGTGTAATAGTCTACAAATTCAGTCATAATTTCCTTGGCGTTGGCGGTGAGGGTACCCTTAGATTTAATGGCTAGAATTTGGGACTTGGGTTTATAGGAATGAACTAGTTTGGCCAGCAGTTTACCCGCCCTGTTACCATGGCGGTAATAGCGACCCTGTCTGTGAATATTGACCTTGTTGTCTTGTTGAGCTAAGAAAGTATCCCTTGTCTGTTTGAGATCGTAGTAAGATTTCCTAGATGTTGGCGTGGGGGTATGTAAGTAGCTATTGTAAGCCGCAGTGAGTTGAGCAAGGAGAGTCTCATCTACTCTCGTAAGTTGCTTATTATGGTGTGTTGCAAAGGAGGTTATATGACCTCTCATCACCGCTTTTGAGGCGTGCCAGAACAAATCTGGCGTATCCAAATGACAAGCATTGTCAGATGCATAATGCGTCCAGGATGCCTTTAAGTGTCTACGGAACTCAATGTTGTTATATAGGTGGAGAGGAAATCTCCAGCTTCTGTTTGGAGGTCTAGGGGGATGTGGTTGCAGTATCAGGGTGATTGGGGCGTGATCTGATAAGGTGACTGGGCCAATATAAGTAGATAAGATGTGTGGCGTTATGCTTGAGGCAGTTAGGAAATAGTCAATACGCGACATAGTATGGTATGTTTTTGAGAGGCAAGTGAAATCCCTCTCATCCGGGTTCCTTGCTCTCCAGACATCTAGTAAACCCAGAGTCTCCTTGAAGGATCCAATCAAGGATACTTCACGTTTGTAGCGGATCACGTGTTTTTTGAAAGAGCCAGATGCTGAGGGATCTCTAAACCTATCTAGCGGAAGAGCCTGAGCCAGATTAAAATCACCTCCTATTATTAAAGGGGCACTCTGTGTGGCCAATATCGCCAATAAATTTGTCCAAAAGGGGGGATCATGCTCATTAGGGCCATAAACATTACAGAGAGTGTATGTATGTGCATTGGTCTGGAGTGATGCGACTATGTATCGTCCCTTTTTGTCTATGTTCACTGCTGACAAGGAGGCCGCTAAACCCTTTCGCACTAGAATGGCAACTCCTCTTTTCCTGCCCTCTGTAGGGGAGCTGAGGACCTGTCCCACCCATCTGATTTTTAACTTCGCATGTTCCTCAACTGTCAGTTTTGTCTCCTGGAGCATAGCAATGTCAGCCTTCAGTGAGTGTAGGTGGTGGAGAATCCTACTTCTCTTTGCCGGGGATGTGATGCCCCCTACATTCCACGCTATAATTTTAAGGGGAAGAGTCATGTCTACAGAGTGTAAGGGTGGAGAGGGCACGACCTAATAGGTAGTGTCCTAGCAAGTGTCCCCTGTGGTGTCTGAGGTGTAGGTAGTAATAGGTGACTTACAGTTATGGAAAAGCATAGGTGTGTCCTCAGGGCAGGATGACGTGGTGAAGGAGGGGGGTCCAGAGGCCTCCAGGTCCCAATCCAGCAATCGCTACAAAAGAGACAAGAACATACAGCAATGTTTACAATTTGTATAAGTAAGAGGTCAATACCCATGGTAGTAGTAATGTCAATAGGTATCGTCCCAGAGGTAGTCTGTTTATAAAAGAACCATTTGATGAACAAAAACACAGCATGATAGCAGGAAGCATAACATCTTAGAACTAGAGTTCTGCTCTTGGGGGAGGGGACAGGGAGCAGTAAAGCCATACAAAGCCCTGGAATGTTTAGTGTGAGTTTAAAATGAGAAAATTTACCAAGGGTTTTTACATTTGGCAGGGGCAGGTGGATAGGCCCTAGGTAGTCAGGTGGAAGTGTATATGGGGTTAAAGGTAGGGAACTATGTTTTTTATATTCGGTGTCGATGCCCTGGGGCCCGAACATAACAGTGATACCATAATCTGCATCGATCAAAAGGCAAGTGGTGGACAGAGGGTCTCCGCTTGAACTTGTGAGGGATAGGCCAAAAACTAAGCCTACTAGGGGACCTAGGGGAAACCAGCGGTAGCTGTGAACTGTCTTAATAACACTCATATTAGAACTAAGGTTTAAGTATGCTGCATAATATTTCCCAGCCTTAACAGTGCAATGCAAATACAAACATGAACCTGGACAGGTAGTGTAATAACAGAGATAACAAGTTGCTATGTGCGGAACCGTGCCTCCGGCCACAGCCAAGATTGGCAAACATGACCAGAGCCACAGGACTCGCCAAAGCAAAATACATAATGTAATCAACATGATGCATATGACAAGAAATTTTAAACGATAATACTTAAAAGAGTCTCATCAGCCATTGTCCTGTCTCCGCTCTGATGCCAGGTATGCCTGTGCTGCCGCAGGCGTATGAAAGGTTTTAGGGCCTGAAAGACTCTGAATTTTCAAGGTAGCTGGGAACATGAGTGCAAATTTACGTCCCTGATCATGCAGTGTAGAGCAGATAGATGCAAAGTCCTTACGTCTCTTAGTGACCTCAACTGAAAAGTCCTGGAAAAGTAAAGATGATTTCTTTAGCCGCCCTGTAGGCTCGCAAGAGTGCTAGCTTATCCTGGAAATTTAAGCATCTAAAGATTACTTGTCGTGGCCTCTCTTTGGAATTTTCTAGATATCTGTTGGGGCCTATGCGGTGAGATCTTTCAATGTCCAGAGGTAGACAGTCCTGGGGCAGGCCCAGGATTTTCGGGAGAGTTAAGGCGGCAAATTCTAGTAATTCTTTATCTTTAATGGATTCAGGAACGCCTATGATTCGTAGATTATTTCGCCTGCAGCGGTTTTCTAGGTCCTCCACCTTATCCATTAGCTGTTGATTTTGTTTCAGTAGGCGTTTTAAAGAAACCTCAGATTCCTGCTGTCTGTCTTCAACCCCTGAAATTCTTTGTTCCACGGCCGACATGCGAGTGGAGAAGAGCCGCACCTCACTGGTTAAGGTGTCCACACCAGCCTGCAAGCTATCCATCTTTGGTAAAAAGAAAGCCTTGAGCTCCTGTAGGAGTGAAGAGTGATCTCCTGAAATACTGCCTTCAGCATCTGCAAATGATGGGTTTGCCTGCGTTTCTGTCAGAGGCTTTTGTTTTTTTTCCTGATTCTTTGATCTGTGACTCATTGTGCTACTTAAAGGCGAGGGCAGCCTGTGAAAGTACTCGTCCACTTTCATAGAACAAAATACAGACAGTTACTAGGAATGGTCTGACACTGTGTACGAGTCACCAGAGGGCGCTGTTGCACTGTGTATTGCAGCAATCAAGGTAGGTATGTGGAGGGAAAATGGAGGAGATGAGGACACAGATTTTGAATTTGCAGATATCACATGCCAAAATGCAGGTGTAAAATAAAAATTTAGCTGTACCAACTATGTAAACAAAGGTGTTTTTTTCTTTTCCTTTTCTGTCTTGTGTAGCAGGCTTAATCAGGGCTGATGGATCAGAAATACAATCCTAAAAAATTGAGCTATACCAGCTATGAGGTGAAAAGAGTCTGTATAGGAAAAGTCTGTATAGATTAATATGCGGTTTATGCAGGGACTGTCCCAATGATCAGCTCTCAAGCAGAGCAGGTGTTTATGCGCTCCCCCCTTAACAACTACTGGGGCGCGAGAAGGCCGATATCCCCCTGCTGAAAACTTAATAACAAGTTTGTCTCCCTGTATGGAAGTGAGGTTGTGCCTTGTTGTAGGTTAAAGCTGATTGATCTGAGTTTACATTAGTGCATCCACATTACTTTTACGGAGTGTGCAGCAATCTCTTATGGGCATGCATAGAATACTTTCCGGGGAGTCCGTTATCAGGGCCTCGCACAGTTATAGTTTGAGGTGGAGCGGTTCTGGGCTGATGGATCAGAAATACAATCCTAAAAAATTGAGCTATACCAGCTATGAGGTGAAAAGAGTCTGTGTAGGAAAAGTCTGTATAGATCAATATACGGTTTATGCAGGGATTGTCCCAATGATCAGCTCTCAAGCAGAGCAGGTGTTTATGCGCTCCCCCCTTAGCAACTACTGGGGTATGAGAAGGCCGATATCCCCCTGCTGAAAACTTAATAGCAAGTTTGTCTCCCTGTAGGGAAGTGAGGTTGTGCCTTGTTGTAGGTTAAAGCTGATTTATCTGAGTTTACATTAGTGCATCCACATTACTTTTACAGAGTGTGCAGCAATCTCTTATGGGCATGCATGGAATACTTTCCGGGGAGTCCGTTATCAGGGCCTCACACGGTTATAGTTTGAGGTGGAGCGGTTCTAACCAGCTGTGTAATAGTCCGCGGTGTTACCGCCTCTCACCTGATCCGTCCGATTACCACATTCGAGGCCGGTCTGCTTGTAAGGTCCGTTCTGAGTTGAAGCTGGCACGGAGGTGAAGGGGGGAGCTCCTCCAATATGGCGCCGGTCAGCGTTACCGCTCGCGCCGTGTGGCGCAGTTCGATTTTGACTTCCGAGGCAAGGGCGATTTTCTGCCCTTCACGATGGTTCTTAGGCCGGATGGGGTACCGTAGAGTGCAACCCAGCAAGGCAGCGTCGTGGGGAAAGTTGGCTGGCAGCAAATAATACCATTAATATGAAACAGATTCCCGGAGCTCTGTACTTCTGCTGCCAGCCGCTAGCTCCGCCCACCGGAAGTCCCTTTGTTATTTTTTTAGGGGGCTTAGAGTAGGTGTAATTAGTTTAAAATTCTTGTAATCTTTTTTTATTTTTTGTAATTTAGTGTTTGTTTTTTTGTAATTTAGTTTAGTTGATTTAATTGTAGATAATTGTAGATAGTTTATTTAATTAATTTATTAATAGTGTAGTGTTAGTTTTAATTGTAACTTAGGTTAGGATTTTTTTACAGGTAATTTTGTAATTATTTTAACTAGGTAACTATTAAATAGTTATTAACTATTTAATAGCTATTGTACCTGGTTAAAATAAATACAAAGTTGCCTGTAAAATAAATATTAATCCTAAAATAGCTACAATATAATTATTATTTATATTATAGCTATATTAGGGTTTATTTTACAGGTAAGTATTTAGCTTTAGTTAATATAAATTTTTATTGAATATTTATTTACAATAACAAGAAGTAAATAAAAGAAAAAGAAAAAATGCTGATGTTACATACAATCCTCTATCTATACCTACAGAGTCGAGTAGTGAACCCAACAAATGTATTTGAACTGAGACATGTAAAAATGATGTATTAAGATACACTGAAGTCTGCTGCCAAGTTTATGATCTAACATTTTTTCATTATGCACAAAGTATAAGGTAAAGAAGTAGAAAGAAATTATATAGAAGTGGGTAGGGAGGGGGTGGGTAAGGAAATGGGGGAGGACTTATCCAGGACTTCTTCCATTACTTTGTAGATTCCGAGTTAATATCTATTGGGGCTCGGAGAACCCTTCAGTGCTTTAATTTAGTGCTGTTATCAACCAGCTTATATTTTCCCGCCTCTAGTTCTTCTTCCAAGAGTGATCTCCAAAATCATCATGGAGCAATCATTTGTGCTGCTGGTGGCTCCAGCATGATCTCACAGGTTTTGGTATGCGGATCTTGTTCGGATGTCCAGTTGCCAAACTTGGCCACTTCCATTAAGGCCAGACCTTCTATCTCAAGGTCCGTTTTTCCATCAGGATCTCAAATCATAAAATTTGAAGGTATGGAAATTGAACGCTTAGTGCTTAGTCATAGAGGTTTCTCTGACTCAGTGATTATTACTATGTTGCAGGCTCGTAAATCTGTTTCTAGAAAGATTTATTATCGAGTTTGGAAGACTTACATTTCATGGTGTTCTTCTAATAAATTCTCTTGGAATTCTTTTAGAATTACTAGAATTTTACATTTTCTTCAGGATGGTTTGGATAAAGGTTTGTCTGCAAGTTCCTTGAAAGGACAAATCTCTGCTCTTTCTGTTTTATTTCACAGAAAGATTGCTAAACTTCCTGATATTCATTGTTTTGTGCAGTTTTTGTTTCCTATCAAGCCTGTCATTAAATCAATCTCTCCTCCTTGGAGTCTTAATTTGGTTTTGAAGGCTTTACAGGCTCCTCCATTTGAGCCTATGCATTATTTGGACATTAAGCTACTTTCTTGGAAAGTGTTGCTTCTTTTGGCCATCTCTTCTGCTAGAAGAGTTTCTGAATTATCCGCTCTCTGTTGTGAATCTCCTTTTCTGATTTTTCATCAGGATAAGGCAGTTTTGCCGACTTCATTTATATTCTAACAACATTAATAGAGAAATTGTTGTTCCTTCCTTGTGTCCTAATCCTAAGAATTCTTTGGAGAGATCTTTAAATTCTTTGGATGCAGTAAGAGCTCTGAAATATTATGTTGAAGCTACTAAAGATTTTAGGAAGACTTCTATTCTATTTGTTATCTTTTCTGGTTCCAGGAAAGGTCAGAAGGCTTCTGCTGTTTCCTTGGCCTCGTGGTTAAAACTTGTGATTCATCAAGCCTATTTGGAGTCGGGTCAAGCCCCACCTCAGAGAATTACAGCTCATTCTACTAGATCAGTTTCCACTTCCTGGGCTTTTAAGAATGAAGCTTCAGTTGATCAGATTTGCAAAGCTGCTACTTGGTCTTCTTTGCATACATTTACTAAATTCTACCATTTTGATGTATTTGCTTCTTCGGAAGCAGTTTTTGGTAGAAAAGTTCTTCAGGCAGCTGTTTCAGTTTGATTTTTATGCTTTTGATTTAAGTTTTTTTTCCTCACATTTATGAGAAATAACTTATATTTTGGGTTGGGGATTAATTTTTTCAGCAGAAAATGGCTGTTTTTATTTTTATCCCTCCCTCTCTAGTGACACTTGCGTGGAGTTCCACACCTTGGATATTGCTATCCCATACGTCACTAGCTCATGGACTTTTGCCAATTACATGAAAGAAAACAAAATTTATGTAAGAGCTTACGTGATAAATTAATTTCCTTCATATTGGCAAGAGTCCATGAGGCCCACCCCCGTTTTATGGTGGTTATGTTTTTTTTGTATAAAGCACAATTATTTCCAAATTCCTTTGTTGATGCTTTTTTCTCCTTTCTTTATCACCCCACTTCTTGGCTATTTGTTACACTGAATTGTGGGTGTGGTGAGGGGTGTATTTATAGGCATTTTGAGGTTTGGGAAACTTTGCCCCTCCTGGTAGGATTGTATATCCCATACGTCACTAGCTCATGGACTCTTACCAATATGAAAGAAATGAATTTATCAGGTAAGTTCTTACATAAATTATGTTTTTTAATTGCCTTTTATTTAAACATTTAGGTAGAGATTACATCCCTGGCAACGGGAAAAAAACGCTGTCTCAACAGTTTTCTAAGCAGCACAGTAGTGTAGATACGCAGCGCAACAGTCTAGTTTTGCCATAACAGAACACAAAATAATGCATAATATCTCCTAAACCAAAAAGGCACAAACGTTTGTTTTTGCAGCTCAAACAAATGGTATATTTTTAAAAAAAAAACACGGGGTGCAAAGTGGGCGGAGTTTCAGCAAATATAATGTGCTATATCTCCGAAACCAAACCGGCACAAACATTCATTTTTGCAGCACAAATCAGCATGAATTCAACACAAACCAATAGTATATTTGTTTGTAAAATTAAATAGCATGGGGTTCAAAGTGGGCAGAGTTTCATCAAATATAATGCGCAATATCTACTAAACCAAACCGGTACAAAGGTTTGTTTTTGCAGCACAAATCAGCACAAATGCAGTACAAACAAATGGTATATTTGCTTTTAAAAATGAATTACATGGGGTGCAAAGTGGGCAGAGTTTCAGCAAATATAATGCACAATATCTCCGAAACCAAACCGGCACAAATGTTAGTTTTTGCAGCACAAATATTCATAAATGCAGCACAAACGAATGGCATATATATTTTTAAAATTTAATAATATGGGGTGCAAAGTGAACGGAGTTTCAGAAAATATAATGCGCAATATCTCTGAAACCAAACCGGCACAAACAATCGTTTTTGAGGGACAAATCAGCACAAATGAATGGTATATTTGTTTTTAAAATTGAATAATATGGGGTGCAAAGTGGGCGAAGTTTCAGCAAATTTACACCTCGATTTAGAGTTTGGCGGCCAAAGGGGTGCGTTAGCTAAGCATGGTTTTTTTCCCCCGCACCTTTTAAACAACGCTGGTATTTAGAGTTCTCAGAAGGGCTGCGTTAGGCTCCAAAAAGGGAGCGTACAGGCATATTTACCGCCACTGCAACTCTAAATACCAGCGTTGCTTACGGACGCGGCCAGCTTTAAAAACGTGCTCGTGCACGATTCCCCCATAGGAAACAATGGGGCAGTTTGAGCTGAAAAAAAACCTAACACCTGCAAAAAAGCAGCCCCATTGTTTCCTATGGGGAAACATTTCCTAAGTCTGCACCTAACACCCTAACATGTACCCCGAGTCTAAACACCCCAAACCTTACACTTATTAAACCATAATCTGCCGACCCCGCTATCGCTGACCCCTGCATATTATTTTTAACCCCTAATCTGCCGCTCCGTACACCGCCGCAACCTACGTTATCCCTATGTACCCCTAATCTGCTGCCCCTAACACCGCTGACCCCTATATTATATTTATTAACCCCTAATCTGCTGCCCCCAACGTTGCCGCCACCTACCTACAATTATTGTAGCTATTTTAGGATTAATATTTATTTTACAGGCAACTTTGTATTTATTTTAACCAGATACAATAGCTATTAAATAGTTAATAACTATTTAATAGTTACCTAGTTAAAATAATTACAAAATTACCTGTAAAATAAATCCTAACCTAAGTTACAATTAAACCTAACACTACACTATCAATAAATTAATTAAATAAACTATCTACAATTATCTACAATTAAATCAACTAAACTAAATTACAAAAAACCCCCACTAAATTACAAAACAAAACAAACACTAAATTACAAAAAATAAAAAAAGATTACAAGAATTTTAAACTAATTACACCTACTCTAAGCCCCCTAAAAAAATAGCAAAGCCCCCCAAAATAAAAAAAATGCCCTACCCTATTCTAAAATAAATATTTTACAGCTCTTTTACCTTACGAGCCCTGCGGGGCATGCCCCAAAGAATTCTGCTCTTTTGCCTGTAAAAAAACATACAATACCCCCCCAACATTACAACCCACCACCCACATACCCCTAATCTAACCCAAACCCCCCTTAAAAAACCTAACACTAAGCCCCTGAAGATCTTCCTACCTTATCTTCACCACGCTGGGTATCACCGATCCATCCAGAAGAGGGTCCGAAGTCTTCATCCTATCCGGCAAGAATAGGTCCAGAAGAGGGTCCGAAGTCTTCATCCTATCCGGCAAGAAGAGGGCATCTGGACCGGTAGACATCTTTATCCAGACGACATCTTCTATGTTCTTCCATCTTGCGCGGAGCCGGACCATCTTGAAGCAGCCGACACGGATCCATCCTCTTCTAATGACGTCCTAAGTCCGAATGTAGGTTCCTTTAAATTAAGTCATCCAAGATGGCGTCCCTCGAATTCCGATTGGCTGATAGGATTCAATCAGCCAATCGGAATTAAGGTAGGAAAAATCTGATTAGCTGATTGAATCAGCCAATCAGATTCAAGTTCAATCCAATTGGCTGATTGAACTTGAATCTGATTGGCTGATTCAATCAGATTTTTCCTACCTTAATTCCGATTGGCTGATAGAATCCTATCAGCCAATTGGAATTTGAGGGACGCCATCTTGGATGACGTCACTTAAAGGAACCTTCATTCGTTGGGAGTCGCCGGAAGAAGAGGATGGATCCGCGTCGGCTGGACGGATCGGTGATACCCGGCGTGGTGAAGATAAGGTAGGAAGATCTTCAGGGGCTTAGTGTTAGGTTTTTTAAGGGGGGTTTGGGTTAGATTAGGGGTATGTGGGTGGTGGGTTGTAATGTTGGGGGGGGGGTATTGTATGTTTTTTTTTTACAGGCAAAATAGCAGAATTCTTTGGGGCATGCCCCGCAAAAGGCCCTTTTAAGGGCTGGTAAGGTAAAAGAGCTGTAAAATATTTATTTTAGAATAGGGTAGGGCATTTTTTTATTTTGGGGGGCTTTGTTATTTTTTGGGGGGGCTTAGAGTAGGTGTAATTAGTTTAAAATTCTTGTAATCATTTTTTATTTTTTGTAATTTTGTGTTTTTTTTTTTGTAATTTAGTGTTTGTTTGTTTTTTTGTAATTTAGTTTAGTTGATTTAATTGTAGATAATTGTAGATAGTTCATTTAATTAATTTATTAATAGTGTAGTGTTAGTTTTAATTGTAACTTAGGTTAGGATTTTTTTTTACAGGTAATTTTGTAATTATTTTAACTAGGTAACTATTAAATAGTTATTAACTATTTAATAGCTATTGTACCTGGTTAAAATAAATACAAAGTTGCCTGTAAAATAAATATTAATCCTAAAATAGCTACAATATAATTATTATTTATATTGTAGCTATATTAGGGTTTATTTTACAGGTAAGTATTTAGCTTTAGTTAATATACATTTTTATTGAATATTTTTTTACAATAACAAGAAGTAAATAAAAGAAAAAGAAAAAATGCTGATGTTACATACAATCATCTATCTATACCTACAGAGTCCAGTAGTGAACCCAACAAATGTATTTGAACTGAGACATGTAAAAATCATGTATTAAGATACACTGCAGTCTGCTGCCAAGTTTATGATCTAACATTTTTTCATTATGCACAAAGTATAAGGTAAAGAAGTAGAAAGAAATTATATAGAAGTGGGTAGGGAGGGCGTGGGTAAGGGAACGGAGGGAGGACTTATCCAGGACTTCCTCCATTACTTTGTAGATTCCGAGTTAATATTTATTGGGGCTCGGAGAACCCTTCAGTGCTTTAATAGGTGAGCCTAAATATAATTAACCCTTCACGTGCCCTCTATTCTGGAGTTTGGTGTGTCATACATAATCCAGTAATACTAAACTTTCTGAAAAGTTTCTTGTGTGTCTTGTAATATGGCAGCCTGTGCTGACATGTTGTAGTAGTGTCTGATTTTAATTATAACCTCTCCCCATGAAGGGGCATTTTCTTTCCAGCGGCGTGCTATACACACCCTAGTAGCTGTGCAGGTTATCTTAATGAAATGATTTATGTGTTTGTTAAACTCCTTGAGTCTAGTGTGCAGTAGTGCTTGTTCCATTGAGAGTGTAATTGGACTATCCAAAAGAGAGCTCAAAAATTGTGATAGTTTCTTCCAAATTCTATGTGAGGGAGGGCAGTCCCACCACATGTGTTTATAGGAACCTTCATCTTTGCAACCTCTATAACAGAGTTTGGATCCATGTCTGATGGCATGTGAGGTAATCAGTGGTGTAAGGTACCAATGAAAGTTAGTTTTAATAAAATTTTCCAGCATGTCAGCTCCTAGTAGCCCCCTTCCTGCACCATAAACAATTTCATTCCAGGAATGTATGTCATATTCATTATCTAGGTCTATTTCCCATTTAACTTGTAGGGGGGATTTGGTGTTTTGTTCCCTGTGGCTTCCTGAATTGCTTGGTAAATTCGAGTTATTGCTTTCTTTGGTCTCGTTGGCGAGCTACATATAGTTTCTAGGGTGGTAAGAGGCCATTTCAGGCCCTCTGATGTATGATGTAGTATGGTGGAAGAAATTTGTAGGTATAAAAACCAATGAAGTTTGGTTGGGTTTAGTTTTTCTTGTAAATGTGTGTAAGTGATTATTTTGCCCCTCTCCATTAGGTCCGCTATCCTATATAATCCCCTGTTTTCCCATTTTTCAATAGTTGAGGTGTGTTCCGACTTGATTATACAGCTTAGTGGCGTTTTGATCGAATTGTGTGGTAGTAACCTAAGAGTTGAAGTAAGTTTGGACCACTGTCTAATCATAAAGTCTGAAAGTGGGAAGGTGATGTGTTTTCTCCCTGAGCAGCGTTTCGGGTCCCAAAGCACCCTTGTTTGTGGTTCTATTTCCATAATGTCTGCTTCTATTTTTGTCCAAATGATATCCTCCTCTATTTCGTTAAGAAGGGTTGTTTGTGCTAGCCTGGCCACCTGATAATAGTGTTTGAAATTTGGTGCCCCGACACCCCACAATTTTCTGCGTCTATTGAGTATGTTCGTTGAGATTCTGGCTTTTTTGTTACCTCTTATGAAATTATTAGTGTGTTTTTTAAGATCATCTAAGTCTAGCGTGGGTATTTTGATAGGGAGAGTGCGGAATAAATATAAAATCCATGGGAGAACAGTCATTTTGACTGCAGACAACCTACCAAACCAAGAAAATCCTAGTTTACCCTACTTTCTTAGATCTTGTTTAATAGATTTGTATATCGAGGGAAAATTCGCCTGATATAATTCAGATGAGCTTTTTGTTAGATTAATCCCTAAATATCGAAGATGGTGTTTGGTCCATTTGAATTCAAAATTTAATTCTATTAGCTTTCTAGTGTGATCAGGTAGTCCTATAGGCATAGCCTCACATTTCTCTAGGTTTACCTTGTATCCAGATATTTTGGAATATAAGTCAATAGTTTTGTAAAGATTTGGTTGTGAAATCAGGGGTTTGGATAAAGATAGCAGGATGTCATCCGCGAATAAAGTGAGTTTATATTCCCTCTGTTTGACAGTTATACCTGAAATATCCGGGGAATTTCTAATGTGTTGGGCAAGGGGTTCTATGCACAATGCAAACAACAGGGGGGACAAAGGGCACCCCTGTCTAGTTCCATTAAGAACGGCAAATTTATCTGACTGATGGCCCATGGCCCGAACTCTCGCTGTAGGGGTGGAGTATATGCTTCTAATTGCTTTTAGAAATGGGCCCCCTATTCCTACTCTCTCCAAAACAGCTTGCATAAAGCCCCAATTAACTCTGTCAAACGCCTTCTCTGCGTCCAAGGAGAGCAACAGAGAAGGTGTTTTTGTTACTTGTGCATAATCAAGTAGGGCTATCATTCTTCTAATATTGTCTGGGGTCTCTCTATTTTTAATGAAGCCCACCTGATCAGGATGGATTAGCTTAGGAAGAATGTGTTTGAGGTGATTTGCTAGGATTTTTGTGAAAATTTTTAAGTCCTGATTTATCAGGGAGATTGGTCTGTAATTGTGGCAATACATTTTATCTTTACCTGGCTTGGGAATTACTATAATCTTGGCATCCAGAAGATCAGGGGGAATGGTTTGACCCTGCAGAATGTGATTACAAAATTTGACTAGATGGGATGTGAGGGATATTTTAAATAATTTATAATAGTCGCCTGGGAAGCCATCTGGGCCAGCTGCTTTCCCTGGTTTTAGATCCCGTAAGACTGTAAGTACCTCTTGACTCGTAATATCTGCACTAAGATTGTCAAGGTTTTTTTGATCAATCGCAGGTAGGTTAGCCTCATCTAGAAATTTGTCAAGCAAAATTTGAGTTTGTGATGTTTTGCTAACTTTTCGCCCATCGTATAAAGATCCGTAGCATGCTGCGAATATATTGACTATGTCTATAGGGTTTGAGGTTGCCTCCCCTCCCAGTTTGCGGAGTATGGGAATAGTTATATCCCTGGTTTTATTTTTTATTTTGTTTGCTAGGAACCTATCTGGCTTATTGGCGTAGACAAAATATTTAGCCTGCAATCTTAACCCTGCTCTAATCAATTGGTCATTAAGTATCTTATCTAAGGTCTGTCTCTTGTCTTGTAGTGTTTTATAGATGTTGATAGAGCCTGTGAGTTTATGACGCCTTTCCAAGGCTGCTATTTCCGCCTGAAGTGTGGTAATTGCTGTTTTTCCTTTACGTTTGTGTTGTGATTTTAGCTGAATTAAGAGTCCCCTAATAACCGATTTATGAGCAGCCCACACCTGGATGGGATTATCAACAGAGTTAACGTTAATATTCCAGTATTCTATCATGTTTTTGAGTATAGTCTCCTTCTGGGCTTATGACCTGTGGGGTCATAAGCCCAGTTTTTCATAGAGCTGGGTGGGAGAAGCCCCTCCACCTTTATTGACACCATGGCATGGTCCGACCACACGCATGGAGAAATATAGGAGGATATGAGATTTGTTAGTAGAATTTGTCTCAAGAAAATGTTATCCAACCTAAAATATTTGCGGTGTGCAGAGGAGAAAAAGGTGTGATCGGAGGTTTCCCCATAAAGGGCATTCCAGGAGTCTAGTAGGTTGTGTCCCTCGAGAGTGTTCAATATTTGTTTGGCTTTACTTACATGTCTATGATGTCTGTGAGGTTGTTGGGTTATTGGATAGTAATCCTGTTTATACAAAGATACATTAAAGTCTCCTGCTAGGAATATTCTAGTTGCATTCCAGCTAGAAAGAAGGAAAGATAACCCAGTGAAAAATTGTTCATGGTGTTCATTGGGAGCGTAAATGTTGCAGAAAACAACTTCCACCTCATTAAGTATGCCCCTTAATATTATGTATCTCCTCTCCTTATCAATAATGGTGTTTGTAGGATTAAAGTTCAAAGAGGAATGCAACAGGATGGACACTCCTCTCTTTTTCCTATACATGGTGGAATGGAAATGTAAGGGGAATTGTCTCTCCCAATATTTTGGGACATGACCGGACATGAAGTGGGTCTACTGCAGAAATATTACATTGGCCCCTAAATGTTTATATTGTGCTAAAGCCTTTCTCCTTTTAACCTATGAGTTGAGGCCTCTCACGTTGTGAGAGACTAAGGTGATATTAGATGCGGCCATGAGTATGTGTAAAGTTCATGAAATGACTCTTTGTGATCTGTAAACCCTCAGACTTAATGTGTGAGATATAATTCTTACCCCACTCTTTAGCTCTATCTATCTTGGCAACATTTACCAGCCTTCGCTCTTGCGGCAGAGAGTCCTGTAGTCCTTGTAGGGGAGGGAGGGGTGGGAGACGCAGAGAGAGAAGAAAAGAAAAAGTCTGAAAAAGAGAGAAAACCAGGTTAATGTCAGTACCAATCATGAAAATGATCCATAACAATAAACCCGAAGTAAAAAACAAATCTTTAGAGTTATCATCCTGAAATGACATGTTTAGTTCTAAGGGGGAACAGGAACTAGGGAGGGGCCAACTATCTTCCCTTATAACATATCTTGGGGGAAAGTGTATAATACTTAATAGCCATAATGGCTTAAAATAAATGTTTAACTTTTCTATAACTTCTAACGGCTAAACATTTGCTCTCAAAAAACAATCTTTCTAAGCATGAGTGAATTGGTCTCTACATATGGAGTGACCTAAGCTCTGTATTACAGGACACTAAAAGCAGAAACCACATTTAGACCCGGTCTTAAAGTTCAGATTTCTGTGTCCTTAACTTGTAGTCTCCAACTCTCTTCTGTGACCTGTAAAAGAACAAGGAAACTAACCATACTTTACAAATAGTCTATAATCTGTTTTTTTTTCCTCTTTTGGGGTGTTCTCAACCATTGAGATTTCTGGGATTTCAAAGGTATTCTTTGCGGTTTAGGCATCTCCATTGATAGCGAGGGTTCCGAGATGTTCGGGGTTTCAAGGCCGAGGGCTTTGCAGATATCCGGGATCCCAATTGCATCTCTAATTGTGAGTGTTTTATTGTCCTTGGTGATATGAAGGGCAAATGGGAAACCCCACCTGTATTGGATTTGTTTTTTTCTGAGGAGAGTAGTTAGGGGTCGTAAAGTACCCCTTCTTTGCAGAGTTCTGGTGCTCAAGTCCTGATAAAAGTGAATAACATTTCCTCTAAATTTGAAGGTTGGCTGTTTGGCTGCTTCTCTGAGGATTTTATCTTTCTCCGGATACCTTAAAAACGCCACAATGACATCTCTGGGAGGGAGGTCGGGTTTGGGCTTAGGCTTTAAGGCTCTATGAGCCCTTTCTATTTCTATCTCTGTAGAGGGATCCGTCCCTGTAATTGCGCAGAACAGCTGGTGAAGATAGGACGGGAGGTCCTCATTCTTTATTGATTCCGGAATGCCTTTCAGTCGGATGTTACTTCTCCTGCCTCTGTTTTCCATATCTTCAATCTTGTCTAACAAGTCATCAACCACTTGTTGCTGTTGTGAGACCTGCTGGACAGCCATTTCCACATCCTCTATTAGAGTATCACCATTATTTTCCAGGGTTTCAACTCTGGTGCCGAGTTCAGAAATATCTTTTTTGATATCACTTAAGCTTTCATTCATAGATGTATGCATAGTGTCTATTTTGGCCCATAATTTGTCAAAGCTATTTGTAATGTCTTGTTTGGAAACAAGCAGGTGTAGATCCGCTCTAGTTAAGGGGGTATCATCTCCTGCATGGTCAGAGGATGTTAGAGTAAGTTCTCTGTCCACCTCCATCTCTTTGGTCATATCGTGGGGGTTGTCTCAATGTGATGGCTTAAAAAAAGAGGTGACAGGTGTGTTCTTATTTGTTTTCTCCAGCTTACTTAGGCCTAGATTTAGATTTTTGTCAGTAACGACCCGCGTAGCTAATGCCGGCTTTTTTCTGGCCGCACCATAAAAATAACTCTGGTATTGAGAGTCCACAAAAAGGCTGCGTTAGGCTCCAAAAAAGGAGCATAGAGCATTTTTAACGCAGCTTCAACTCTCGATACCAGAGTTGCTTACGCAAGCGGCCAGCCTCAAAAACGTGCTCGTGCACGATTCCCCCATAGGAAACAATGGGGCTGTTTGAGCTGAAAAAAAACCTAACACCTGCAAAAAAGCCGCGTTCAGCTCCTAACGCAGCCCCATTGTTTGCTATGGGGAAACACTTCCTACGTCTGCACCTAAAACCCTAACATGTACCCCGAGTCTAAACACCCCTAGCCTTACACTTATTAACCCCTATTCTGCCGCCCCCGCTATCGCTGACCCCTGCATATTATTTTTAACCCCTAATCTTCCGCTCCGTAAACCGCCGCTACTTACATTATCCTTATGTACCCCTAATTTGCTGCCCCTAACACCGCCGACCCCTATATTATATTTATTAACCCCTAATCTGCCCCCCTCAACGTCGCCTCCACCTGCCTACACTTATCAACCCCTAATCTGCCGAGCGGACCTGAGCGCTACTATAATAAAGTTATTAACCAGTAATCCGCATCACTAACCCTATAATAAATAGTATTAACCCCTAATCTGCCCTCCCTAACATCGCCGACACCTAACTTCAAACATTAACCCCTAATCTGCCGACCGGAGCTCACCGCTACTATAATAAATGTATTAACCCCTAAAGCTAAGTCTAACCCTAACACTAACAACCCCCTAAATTAAATATAATTTTAATCTAACGAAATTAATTAACTCTTATTAAATAAATTATTCCTATTTAAAGCTAAATACTTACCTGTAAAATAAACCCTAATATAGCTACAATATAAATTATAATTACATTGTAGCTATTTTAGGATTAATATTTATTTTACAGGCAACTTTGTAATTATTTTAACCAGGTACAATAGCTATTTAATAGTTACCTAGTTAAAATAATAACAAAATTACCTGTAAAATAAATCCTAACCTAAGTTACAATTAAACCTAACACTATACTATCATTAAATTAATTAAATAAAATACCTACAATTACCTACAATTAAACCTAACACTACACTATCAATAAATCAATTAAATACAATTCCTACAAATAACTACAATGAAATAAACTATCTAAAGTACAAAAAATAAAAAAGAACTAAGTTACAAAAAATAAAAAAATATTTACAAACATAAGAAAAATATTACAACAATTTTAAACTAATTACACCTACTCTAAGCCCCCTAATAAAATAACAAAGACCCCCAAAATAACAAAATGTCCTACCCTATTCTAAATTACTACATTTCAAAGCTCTTTTACCTTACCAGCCCTGAACAGGGCCCTTTGCGGGGCATGCCCCAAGAAATTCAGCTCTTTTGCCTGTAAAAAAAAACATACAATACCCCCCCCCCCAACATTACAACCCACCACCCACATACCCCTAATCTAACCCAAACCCCCCTTAAATAAACCTAACACTAAGCCCCTGAAGATCTTCCTACCTTGTCTTCACCCTACCAGGTTCACCGATCCGTCCTGAAGAGCTCCTCCGATGTCCTGATCCAAGCCCAAGCGGGGGGCTGAAGAGGTCCATGATCCGGCTGAAGTCTTCATTCAAGCGGGAGCTGAAGAGGTCCATGATCCGGATGAAATCTTCATCCAAGCGGGAGCTGAAGAGGTCCATGATCCGGATGAAGTCTTCTTTCAACGGCATCTTCAATCTTCTTTCTTCCGGATCCATCTTGCAGACCTCCGACGCGGAACATCCTCTTCTCCCGACGCCTACTAGCCGAATGACGGTTCCTTTAAGGGACGTCATCCAAGATGGCGTCCCTCGAATTCCGATTGGCTAATAGGATTCTATCAGCCAATCGGAATTAAGGTAGGAATATTCTGATTGGCTGATGGAATCAGCCAATCAGAATCAAGTTCAATCCGATTGGCTGATTCGATCAGCCAATCAGATTGAGCTTGCATTCTATTGGCTGTTCCGATCAGCCAATAGAATGCGAGCTCAATCTGATTGGCTGATTGGATCAGCCAATCGGATTGATCTTGATTCTGATTGGCTGATTCCATCAGCCAATCAGAATATTCCTACCTTAATTCCGATTGGCTGATAGAATCCTATCAGCCAATCTGAATTCGAGGGACGCCATCTTGGATGACGTCCCTTAAAGGAACCGTCATTCGGCTAGTAGGCGTCGGGAGAAGAGGATGTTCCGCGTCGGAGGTCTGCAAGATGGATCCGGAAGAAAGAAGATTGAAGATGCCGTTGATAGAAGACTTCATCCGGATCATGGACCTCTTCAGCTCCCGCTTGGATGAAGACTTCATCCGGATCATGGACCTCTTCAGCTCCCGCTTGGATGAAGACTTCAGCCGGATCATGGACCTCTTCAGCCCCCCGCTAAGGCTTGGATCAGGACATCGGAGGAGCACTTCAGGACGGATCGGTGAACCTGGTAGGGTGAAGACAAGGTAGGAAGATCTTCAGGGGCTTAGTGTTAGGTTTATTTAAGGGGAGTTTGGGTTAGATTAGGGGTATGTGGGTGGTGGGTTGTAATGTTGGGGGGGGGCATTGTATGTTTTTTTTACAGGCAAAAGAGCTGAATTTCTTGGGGCATGCCCCGCAAAGGGCCCTGTTCAGGGCTGGTAAGGTAAAAGAGCTTTGAAATGTAGTAATTTAGAATAGGGTAGGGCATTTTGTTATTTTGGGGGTCTTTGTTATTTTATTAGGGGGCTTAGAGTAGGTGTAATTAGTTTAAAATTGTTGTAATATTTTTCTTATGTTTGTAAATATTTTTTTATTTTTTGTAACTTAGTTCTTTTTTATTTTTTGTACTTTAGATAGTTTATTTCATTGTAGTTATTTGTAGGTATTGTATTTAATTTATTTATTGATAGTGTAGTGTTAGGTTTAATTGTAGATAATTGTAGGTATTTTATTTAATTAATTTATTGATAGTGTATGTAGTGGTAGGTTTAATTGTAGATAATTATAGGTATTTTATTTAATTAATTTATTGATAGTGTAGTGGTAGGTTTAATTGTAACTTAGGTTAGGATTTATTTTACAGGTAAATTTGTAATTATTTTAACTATTTTAGCTATTAAATAGTTCTTAACTATTAAATAGCTATTGTACCTGGTTAAAATAATTACAAAGTTGCCTGTAAAATAAATATTAATCCTAAAATAGCTACAATGTAATTATTCGTTATATTGTAGCTATATTAGGGTTTATTTTACAGGTAAGTATTTAGCTTTAAATAGGAATAATTTATTTAATAAGAGTTAATTAATTTTGTTAGATTAAAATTATATTTAAGTTAGGGGGGTGTTAGTGTTAGGGTTAGACTTAGCTTTAGGGGTTAATACATTTATTAGAATAGCGGTGAGCTCCGGTCGGCAGATTAGGGGTTAATAATTGAAGTTAGGTGTTGGCGATGTTAGGGAGGGCAGATTAGGGGTTAATACTATTTATTATAGGGTTAGTGAGGCGGATTAGGGGTTAATAACTTTATAATAGTAGCGGTGCGGTCCGCTCGGCAGATTAGGGGTTAATAAGTGTAGGCAGGTGGAGGCGACGTTGTGGGGGGCAGATTAGGGGTTAATAAATATAATATAGGGGTCGGCGGTGTTAGGGGCAGCAGATTAGGGGTACATAAGTATAACGTAGGTGGCGGTCGGCAGATTAGGGGTTAAAAAAATTTAATCGAGTGGCGGCGATGTGGGGGGGGCCTCAGTTTAGGGGTACATAGGTAGTTTATGGGTGTTAGTGTACTTTAGAGTACAGTAGTTAAGAGCTTTATGAACCGGCGTTAGCCCAGAAAGCTCTTAACTACTGACTTTTTTCCTGCGGCTGGAGTTTTGTCGTTAGATGTCTATCACTCACTTCAGACACGACTCTAAATACCGGAGTTAGAAAGATCCCATTGAAAAGATAGGATACGCAATTGACGTAAGGGGATCTGCGGTATGGAAAAGTCGCGGCTGAAAAGTGAGCGTTAGACCCTATTTTGAGTGACTCCAAATACCGGAGTTAGCCTAAAACCAGCGTTAGGAGCCTCTAACGCTGGTTTTCACGGCTAACGCCAAACTCCAAATTTAGGCCTTAGTCTCTTAGAAGCCATTCCGGCTTCTTGGCACTTGAATGAATAAGAGAGCTGTCAGTTTTAATCTCTTTCCTGCTGAGGTATGATGTTCCTAAATCCCCTTTCTTCTTATATTATCTGCTGTGAGATTGTAAGAACTTTCAGGCTGTAATCTAACTTTTGCCCACAAGATGGCAATCTCGCTGCATAAATAAATGTATTTTTTGAATATGGGAAAAGAAGCAAAGGCCTGGCTAGCCCACAAAATATAGGCCCAAAACTCAGCCTCTTTTTATTTTAATCGGCCTCTCTCCCAGAACTGTATATAGCCTAAAGTTCCAAAAGTATAATTTGAGCAGAGTCTTAGATCCAATCCCAGATTATTTAAGAGTAAAAGGCCAGAAGATCCCCAACTGTTAAATTATATCTTCTGTTCATTGAATCAGGGGGACCTGTTGTGGGTGCCACGTGGTTGGTTTAGATCTCTAATACAACCTCTGTGAGTTAAACTTTTGTTAACCAAGTTAACTTTCCTTATACACCTTTGTTTCATGTAATATATGTCTTAAAGTCCGTCACCCCATATCAGATTGTGAATCCTCTTACTGTCCGGTCAAATTAAGATCTTAGTGGGATATCTGTGTTTCAGCCTCTGTTGAATACTTGACCCTCATATTTATTATGCTGGGTGTTCATGGCCCTTTCTATAGGTATTAGTAAACTGTGAGCATGTGGGGATTACTCACTCTGACCGGACCTTCTGCGATGCTGAGGGCTGTGCGTTGCAGCGATAGTCCGGGAGGGGATTGCTTGCTGTGCTGTCGGCTGGTAGGCGGGTGCGCTGCTGCCCGCAATCGCCCTTTAACTTGCTGCGATGCTGTCAGTAGGTGAGGGAGGAAAAAAGATGGTGTCTCCCAGGGTAAGTTCTTTTCCCTCTAATGTCACCTCCTACGTCCAGTCACTACCAGCTGATGGTACCGCTACAGGCACTTTGGCTTAATGGAGTGTTAAGGAGCCTTAATAACCCCCATAGTGCGCTCTTATATAGAAATTTTGGCCTTTAACCCTGTTCCAGCTCACGGAGCTCTAACTAAAAGCCTCCATCTTGGAGCTCTGCTTGGCTCTGCCCTCAAGTATTTAGCTTTAAATAGGAATAATTTATTTAATAAGATTTATTTTATTTCATTAGATTTAAATTATATTTAACTTAGGGGGTGTTAGTGTTAGGGTTAGACTTAGCTTTAGGGGTTAATACATTTATTAGAGTAGCGGCGAGGTCCGGTCGGCAGATTAGGGGTTAATAATTGTAGGTAGGTAGTGGCGACATTGGGGGGGGGCAGATTAGGGGGTAATAAATATTATGTAGGGGTCGGCGATGTTAGGGGCAGCAGATTAGGGGTATATAGGGATAATGTAGGTTGCGGCGGTGTGCAGTCGGCAGATTAGGGGTTAAAAAAATTTAATAGAGTGGCGGCGATGTGGGGGGGGGGGGCTCGGTTTAGGGGTGCATAGGTAGTTTATGGGTGTTAGTGTACTTTAGAGCACAGTAGTTAAGAGCTTTATGAACCGGCGTTAGCCCAGAAAGCTCTTAACACCTGGCTTTTTTCTGCGGCTGGAGTCTTGTCGTTAGATTTCTAACGCTCACTTCAGCCAAGACTCTAAATACCGGCGTTAGAAAGATCCCATTGAAAAGATAGGATACGCAATTGATGTAAGGGGATCTGCGGTATGGAAAAGTCGCGGCTGGAAAGTGAGCGTTAGACCCTTTCCTGGCTGATTCTAAATACCAGCGGGCGGCCAAAACCAGCGTTAGGACCCCCTAATGCTGGTTTTGATGGCTAACTCAGAACTCCAAATCTAGGCGATAATGAGCAATATCTCCGAAACCAAACTGGCACAAACGTTCATTTTTGCGGCACAAACGCAGAACAAATTAATTTAGTTTTATTTGTTTTTAAAATTTAATAATATGGGGTGGAAAGTGGGCAGAGATTCATAAAAAAATAATGCTCAATATCTCCTAAACCAAACCAGCACAAACATTTGTTTTTGCGGCACAAATCAGCACAAACGCAGCACAAACGAATGGTATATTTTTATTCAGTTTTTACAAACATGGGGGCCAACTTCACATAGGTCAAGAAGTTGGCAGATTTATATAAAATTAAATGTGATGTTTCTTAGAGTAAGAGAAAGTAAAATGATGTCAGTTCACTGAAACAATTCCAATTGCTTCCACAATTCTATCCCCAGGGTCTAACATTTAAAGTAGTCTTTCTTGATCTACATGTTGTAAATTATAGTTATTATGTTCTGGAAGGTAGCAAAGTTATTTATGCTCATGAAAAGATTTACCTGGCTGGTTTCCTGCCAAGAAACTAGTCACTACCTGGAATAACCTACTTTGGAACTTTCATGAGCTAAAATTAATGTGATATGTTTGCAAAGATACGTAAAGTCATAAATGTTTTCACAGGAGTAATTTAAAATACAGTGGAATTTATAATCACTAGTTTCTGGGTAAAGTCTTTGGAAAGACATTGCATTGTAAAGAAATCTGTTAATAGCACATAATGCATTGTGTGAAAAAAGTTATAATTCATTGGGCACAATCAAATAAAATCTCATTTTAGTCTTTCCAACACTTACAATAGCATAAGAAGGGAGATTAGAGAGGGCTTTTAATGTTAGCTATTGTGTGCTGGAAGTCATCACTAGATGGAGAAAATTTAGGTGCTAACTTCATCAAACATTTACACTAGGAATAGAAGTACAAGCTATACAAAACATCTAGGGCGTGATTACATATACGGCGCAACTGCTGAAACCCACGCCACCCGTAATTTCACCTCACACATCGGGGTATTACATAAACCCCGCCAGCAGTTCATAAAGTGCAGTAAGTCAGATAAACTAGCGATGTCCAGAAATGTGCGTAAATACAAATTTCTGGAGTCGCCAGGGACTTACGGCACTTTAGAAACTGCCGGCGCCTAAGAAAATAAAAAAAATGTCAAATCTCCCATAAAAGTTTAACCCGCCTTCCAAAAATAAACCCCACATGTAAAACCCCTATATCTGCCATCAAACCTACATCGGAGCTAATAATAAAAGTATTTAACTCCTAAGCCAACAACCCCCCACAGCACAATAAGCCTAATTAAACTATTAACCCCTAATCCGCAATTCACCCACATTGCGATCTACCTAAAAAAACTAATAACCCCTAATCCACCATTATACATATCGCAATAAACCTAATAAAGTAAATAAACCCCTAATCTGCCATTAACCCACATCGCAATAAATCAAAGTATATTAACCCCTAATCCGCCATTAACCCACACCGCAATAAACATAATAAAGTATTTGAACCCCTAATCCGCCATTAACCCACTTTGCAATAAACATAATACAGTATATGAACCCCTAATCCGCCATTAACCCACATTGCAATAAACCTAATAAAAGTATATTAACCCCTAATCCACCATTAAACCACATTGCAACAAACCTAATAAAACTATTAACCCCTAATCCGCCAAACCCACACAACGCAATAATCCTAATAACTCTATTAACCCCTAATCCGCCAAACCCCCACAATGCAAATAATTTAAATTTAAATATTTAAATTACTATAGCCCCCTAACCCAATTACCTCAATTAAAAAATACTAAGTTATAATTAAAATAAAAAAGCTAATATAATTTCAGTAGCTCTCATCCTATTGGCTGATTTGAATTTGAAGAATAAACGCGTACCTTGAATTCACTATTCAGTGTATGGCAGTGATCATGGCTCCACGGTCGCCGGTCCTGCTCCGCACTCATCTCCGCACCAGCTTAGTCATGGATGAAGAAGGAAGTTGTCCCCACTTGGAAGAAGATGTCGGTCGTCGACTTCACCACCTGGAACAGGACCTTCTCCGCCAGACTTGAGGAACGGTGATTACATATTTGGGGGGTTAGATTTAGGCTTTTTTTTATTTATTTATTTTTAGATTAGGGATTTCTGGGCACTCTTAAAAGAGCTGAATGCCCTTTTAAGGGCAGTTAAAGAGCTGAATGCACTTTTAAGGGCCCATACATTGCCCTTTAGGGGCAATGGGTAGCTTAGGATTTTTTATTGTTAGTTT
This sequence comes from Bombina bombina, assembly GCF_027579735.1. NCBI lineage: Eukaryota > Metazoa > Chordata > Amphibia > Anura > Bombinatoridae > Bombina > Bombina bombina. The sequence goes on from NC_069500.1 coordinate 1,071,034,598, forward strand.
TTTTTTATTTTAGGGGGTTTGGTGTGTGGGAGATTTTACTTTTAGGGGGGACTTAGTATTTTTTTAAGGAAAAGAGCTGTTTAACTTAGGGTAATACCCTACAAAAGGCCCTTTTAAAGGCTATTGGTAGTTTAGTATTAGATTAGGGGGAGTTTTTATTTTGGGGGGGAGTTTTTATTTTCATAGGGATTAGATTTAAATTTTTTATTTTTGATAATTTGGTTTATTATTTTAAGTAATGTTAGACTTTTTTCATTTTTTGTAATCTTAGATTAATTTAAATAGTTTTTTATTTTTAAGTAATGTTAGCTTTTTTATTTTAATTGTAACTGGGGTTAATTTAGGGGTTGTTAGGTTTAGGGGTTTAGTAATTTAATTAGTTATTTGCGTTGTGGGGGTTTGGCGGATTAGGGGTTAACGGATTTATTAGGATTATTGTGTTGTGTGGGTTTGGCGGATTAAGGGTTAATAGTTTTATCAGGTTTGTTGCGATGTGGGTTAATGGCAGATTAGGGCTTAATATACTTTATTAGGTTTATTACAATGTGGGTTAATTGCGGATTAGGGGTTAATATACTTTATTAGTTATTGCAGGTGACAGGTAGACAGATAATGTGCATGTGTTAGATGTTAGTTATTTTCAGGAGGTAGATAGATATTGTGCATGTGTTAGTTAATATTTTCAGGCAGTTACGGGAGTTACAGTGCTTACATTTTCAGTGTAAGGCTTGCTGCGCCTGCCTATGTGTTTGGCGAGGTGAACATGGAGTAAAATGTCTCAATTTTCGCAGTGAAAGTCCTTGTGCTGAATATGCGACGCAGTTCTATGTTAGCTTATAGGAGTAAAAATTGCGGCTGACGGGTGAAATATATACGTGCGGCGCTGTATATGTGATACCAAAACCGCGTAAAAACCAGCGTCCCCGGCTTTTGCGGGTAGCGTCGCATATGCAATCTTGCTCCTATTGGTGATCTCACCTATGGATGCTGCTTTGTCTATTATATACCATACATATCATTTTCTTTTGACAGTATAGGTGAGGTAGTGATGTGGTGCAGTTATTCCTGGTGCTGATCTAAGCAATAAAATATCAAAAGTATTTCAATGCATTTTCATTTGCCACAAAATGTCACTGTTTTACATTCACTAAGAATTCAAAAATTTGTGAGGCAGCTTTCCTCAGTTTCGTTATTTTTTTATAAGATGATGAGAGTTCACAAGGTCATCACTTCAGTCCTTTAGACAGAGGCAAAAAAAACCTATATGACAGAGCTTTAATTCCTCCCACTCTCCCTGAATCACTCAGTCAAATCTAAGATGGAGTGAGGTGAATTCTGAATTGCTGATCTACACGTCAGTGATAGGGGATCTCTAACCATTCTGAGACAGAATTTCCCCCTCAAAGTGCAAACAAAAAAAGGATAAAGGGGAAGATATGAGTTTTCAGCTGGCAGTTAAAAATCTTTACCTAGTGCGGAGATCTTACAGGCCTCCCAGGTGAAATGTTGATTTACCTGTCAATCCCCTGGTGTAAAGTGGTTGCACCTAGTGAAATACTTGGCGCCACACTTGCACTGCCTCAGCTGGGTCCTTCTACTTGAAGCAGTTCATCTACAGCTGAGGTAAGTACAGTAGATTAAGGTGCTGACATGTAAGTGCAGTGCATCTTTATATCCTACCAGTTATTAGCATGAACATGTACATATGATTCACATAGTGTCAGGATAGGTAAAGTCCAGAGTTAGACCCAAATGCTAGAATGAGGTTAATAACACCCTAGCACAGTGAGTATATACCAGGACCTGACCCTGCGACAGCTGTAGTTTAATATATACTCACAGTAATAGACTGGAAGATGACACAGCAGGGTCAGGAGAAGAAACTTTGTGTAGAAAGGGTTAATCAATAGAGTAATCAGGCAAGCAATGTCCAGCAATGTGTAATCAGGCAGGTAATGGTTAACCAATAGAATAGTCAGGCAAGCAATATCCAGTAACGTGTAATCAGGCAGATAGGGTTAACCAATAGAGTAGTCAGATAAGCAGTGTCCAGCAACGTGTTATCAGGCAGGTAGGGGTTAACCAATAGAATAGTCAGGTAAGCAGTGTCCAGCAACGTGTTATCAGGCAGGTAGAGGTTAACCAATAGAGTAGTCAGGTAAGCAGTGTCCAGCAAGGTGTTATCAGGCAGGTAGGGGTTAACCAATAGAGTAGTCAGGTAAGCAGTGTCCAGCAACGTGTTATCAGGCAGGTAGGGGTTAACCAATAGAGTAGTCAGGTAAGAAATGTCCAGCAACGTTTTATCAGGCAGGTAGGGGTTAACCAATAGAGTAGTCAGGTAAGCAGTGTCCAGCAACGTGTTATCAGGCAGGTAGGGGTTAACCAATAGAGTAGTCAGGTAAGCAGTGTCCAGCAACGTGTTATCAGGCAGGTAGGGGTTAACCAATAGAGTAGTCGGGTAAGCAGTGTCCAGCAACGATATCTGGTAGGTAGGGGATAAGGGTTCAGAATAAACAGGCACAGATTCAGGAATAAATTTGTACTCACAAAAGCCCATGAGTAAAACAAACAGACACCGATTAGAGGAGACGCCGGAATAAGAAGGCCTCCTGACGTCATCGGAAGGGCCGACAGGAACAGGGTTGCTAGGCAACCAATGAAAGCGCTACCGCGCTGTAGAAAGAAGCGATTAGCAGCTGAGCGATCGTGACAGTGCCCCCATCTCAAGGGCCCCTCCGGGGAACCCGAACAGGCTTCGAAGGATTCTGGGCGTGGAACCGCTTGATCAAAGCAGAGGCACGGACATGAGAAGCAGGTTCCCAAGAACGTTCAGTGATGGGATATCCCTTCCAATGGACCAAATAGTACAGACGGTTACCCCGTAATCTGGAATCAAGAATGTGACTGATCTCAAATTCTGAAGTACCATCCACAAGGAACGGAGAGGGAACTCTACATTTGGTGGAAAACCGGTTAGAGACTGCTGGTTTAAGAAGAGATACGTGAAAGACAGGGTGAATCTTCAAGTTGTCTGGTAAAGCCACCCTGTAGGCAGTAGAACATACCTTGGAAACAATCCTGAATGGTCCGATGTATTTGGGACCCAATTTAGCACAGGGTTGTTTGAGTCGGATGAATGTGGTGGAAATCCAAACCTTGTCTCCAGTCCGAAAAGAGGGCGCCTTCCGGCATCTGCGATCAGCAAATCGTTTATACTTTTGAGTAGAGAGAAGAAGAATTTCCCGAATCTTCTTCCAGTGTTTACAAAGACTTCTCACTGTACGATCTGCTCCAGGAACTCCAGAACCTCCCGAAGACATAGGAAAAGTCCTAGGTTCGAATCCATAGGCTGCCTTGAAAGGAGAAGTCTGTAAAGAAGAGTTGAAGCGGGAATTGTAAGCAAGTTCTGCTAAAGGAAGAAGTTGAGACCAATTGGAGTGTTGATGATTAACATAGTGCCTGAGATAGGACTCAAGAGATTGATTTACCCGCTCAGTTTGCCCGTTGGACTGAGGATGATGCGCAGTAGAAAGAGATATGGTAACTCCAAACTGTTTGCACAGAGATTTCCAAAATCTTGAGACAAACTGAACTCCTCGATCAGAAACGATGTCCAAAGGAAAACCATGTAATCTGGTGATATGGAGAATAAACAATTCAGCGAGTTTCTGGGCCGATGGTAATCCAGTTAATGGAACAAAATGAGCTGCTTTGGAAAACCTGTCTACCACCACCCATATGGTCTTGTTTCCGGCAGAATTTGGAAGATCTGTAATAAAGTCCATGGAAACATGAGACCAGGGATAGTACGGAACAGGCAGAGGTTGTAAGAGACCAAGAGGTAATGATGAGGATTGTTTATTAGAGGTACAGGAATTACAAGCTGCAACATAATCTTTGACATCTTTGCCCATGGAAGGCCACCAGACATGTTGTTTGAGTCTCCACAAAGTATTACGTACTCCTGGATGTCTAGACCGAACATTATCATGAGCCCAATGAAGAAGTTTTAGACGGTATTCAGTAGGTACAAATAAGATCCCAGGAGGTATGTCATAAGATGAAGGAACATAAGCTTGAGCAGACTGTAATGCTTGTAGAGGAAACGTAGATAACTGAGCCAGAACTTTAGCAGGGCGAAGAATGGGTTCAGAATCCAGAAACGTAGAATCAGAAGCCAGAAATTGTCTAGATAAGGCGTCTGCTTTCGTATTCTTAGAGCCAGGAATATAAGAGAGGACAAAATTAAATCTGGAGAAGAACAGAGCCCATCGGGCTTGACGTGAGTTGAGGCGTTTGGCAGTATGAAGATACAGAAGATTTTTATGGTCTGTGAGTATAAGAAATGGTAGAACAGTGCCTTCAAGCAGATGTCTCCATTCTTGCAAAGCCATTTTAATAGCTAACAGTTCTTTGTTTCCAACATCATAATTCAGTTCGGAGGTATTGAACTTCATGGAGAAAAATCCCACAGGTAGAATCTTGCTAGAAACAGGATTTCACTGAGATAGTACTGCCCCAGCAGCAATCAGAGAAGCATCCACTTCAAGAATGAATTGAAGAGTCGGAACAGGATGGCAAAGAATGGGAGCCGAAGTAAATGCAGACTTTAGAGATTCAAATGCCTGTAAGGCTGGATCAGACCAATGCTTGCAATCCTGACCCTTTTTAGTAAGAGCAGTAAGGGGTGCCGATATGTTAGCAAAGTCCTTTATGAACTTACGATAATAATTGGCAAACCCCAGGAATCTTTGAAGAGATTTTAAGGAAGTAGGTCTAGGCCAGTCTAGGATAGCCAACAGTTTGTCAGAATCCATCTTGAATCCAGACGGAGAAATAATGTAACCCAAGAAAGGAATAGATTCTTGATGAAAAGAACACTTTTCAAGCTTGGCAAAAAGAGAATTTTCACGTAATCTCTGGAGTACTAATGTAACATGATGAATGTGATCCTGTACAGTCCGGGAATAAATCAGAATATCATCAAGATAGATAATAACAAATTGATTAAGATAATCTCTGAAAATTTCATTAACGAAATGTTGGAAAACTGCAGGGGCATTGCATAACCCAAAAGGCATAACTAAATATTCGTAGTGTCCAAACCAAGTGTTGAAGGCAGTTTTCCACTCGTCCCCTTTACGAATTCTGACCAAATTATATGCCCCACGAAGATCCAGTTTGGTGAAGATGGAAGCACCCTGGAGACGATCAAATAATTCGGGAATGAGAGGGAGTGGATAACAATTCTTGATTGTAATTCGATTAAGAGCCCGATAATCAATGCAAGGACGAAGACCTCCATCTTTCTTTTCCACAAAGAAGAAACCTGCCCCTACTGGAGAAGAAGAAGGGCGGATAAAACCTTGGGCCAAATTATCCTTGATATATTCCTCAAGTGAAACATTCTCTTGACGAGAAAGTGGGTAAGTTTTACCCTTAGGTAGAGGTGCTCCTGGTAATAAGTCAATGGGACAAGCAAAGGTCCGGTGAGGAGGTAATACTTCAGCATCTTTTTTGGAAAAGACATCACAGAAAGAATGATATTGTTCAGGCAAAGAATCAGGAACATCCAAAACTGCCACTACAGTACTAGAAGTTTTGGGAGCATTCCGTAAACACTGTGTGAAACAAGAAGATCCCCAAGCAACAAGCTCTCCTTTGGACCAGGAAAAAACTGGATCATGTAGTTGAAGCCAAGGAAGTCCCAAAATGAGGGGAAACTGTGGAGAAGAGATGATGTCAAAGCAAATGGTTTCGGAATGAAGTACTCCTACAGACATGAGAAGAGGAATGGTAGAATATCGAATGAAACCAGAACCTAAAGGTTGACCACTCACAGTAGTGACTTTAATTATTTGGCTCTTGGAAAGCAAAGGAATACGAAAAGCATTGACAAACTCTGAATCCATAAACATTCCTGCAGCTCCAGAGTCGATGAGTGCTTGAGCCTGAAATTTGGTGTTGCCAAAGCGGACAGTAACCGGAACAAACAGCTTGGGATTGAGGGAAGAAAAAGAACTTTGGCTTAACTCAGCCCCTCTTCCTGGAGTTAAGCACTGGCTTTTACTGGACGAGTTGGACAATCTTTTAACATATGCCCCTTAATACCGCAGTACAGACATAGTCCCAGATTACGCCTTCTGAGACGTTCAGCTTCGGATAATTTAATAGCACCAACCTCCATGGGTTCACTTGACTCAGAGATAGAAGTATTAGGAGTAGGAAGTTTTGGAGAATGAGGCATAGGACGAAAGGGAGATCTGATAAAGGATCTTCTGTTACGGTCACGTTCATGGAGACGCTCAGAGTAACGAGCATCAAGCTTGATACATAGGTTGATAAGATCTTCTAGAGAATCGGGAAGATCCATATAAAACAATTCATCTTTCAAACGATCACAAAGACCTTTACGAAATGCTGCATGCAGTGCCCCATGATTCCACATAGTTTCAGCAGCTAAAGTCCGGAATTCTATAGCGTATTGTGCTACAGAAAGAGATCCTTGTCTTAAATCTAAAAGTCCTGCTTCAGCCGCCGCTGATCTACCAGGTTTATCAAACACAGAAGAAAATATAGATACAAAAGTGTCAATATCCTGGAGCAAAGGATCATCCTTTTCCAACAGTGGAGAAACCCAAGCCAGGGCTTTACCCTTCATAAGAGAAATTAAAAAGGTGATCTTGGAGGAAGAGGAACCAAACATCTGAGGATTATTTCTGAAGTGAAGGCAGCACTGATTAAGAAATCCTCGACAGTCTTCAGGATTGCCGTCATATTTATCCGGTAGGGGAATTCTAGGAATAAATTGTTCTGCAGGTTGTGGCGGGTTAAATGCAGGGTTAGAGCTGGCCACAGGAACAACAGGTGTTGCTGAGACTTGAGAAGGAGGAGAAAGATTATGCAAAAGAGCAGTTATTTGATCCAATTTAGAACCCAGGGATTGCAGGTGTGCAGAGTGGGTTCCAAGAAGCTGTCCCTGTAGAGCTACAGCTCTGGATAACTCACCAGGGTCCATTATATGGCCTGTTTGTAATGTCAGGATAGGTAAAGTCCAGAGTTAGACCCAAATGCTAGAATGAGGTTAATAACACCCTAGCACAGTGAGTATATACCAGGACCTGACCCTGCGACAGCTGTAGTTTAATATATACTCACAGTAATAGACTGGAAGATGACACAGCAGGGTCAGGAGAAGAAACTTCATGTAGAAAGGGTTAATCAATAGAGTAATCAGGCAAGCAATGTCCAGCAACGTCTAATCAGGCAGGTAATGGTTAACCAATAGAATAGTCAGGCAAGCAATATCCAGTAACGTGTAATCAGGCAGATAGGGTTAACCAATAGAGTAGTCAGGTAAGCAGTGTCCAGCAACGTGTTATCAGGCAGGTAGGGGTTAACCAATAGAGTAGTCAGGTAAGCAGTGTCCAGCAACGTGTTATCAGGCAGGTAGAGGTTAACCAATAGAGTAGTCAGGTAAGCAGTGTCCAGCAACGTGTTATCAGGCAGGTAGAGGTTAACCAATAGAGTAGTCAGGTAAGCAGTGTCCAGCAACGTGTTATCAGGCAGGTAGAGGTTAACCAATAGAGTAGTCAGGTAAGCAGTGTCCAGCAATGTGTTATCAGGCAGGTAGGGGTTAACCAATAGAGTAGTCAGGTAAGCAGTGTCCAGCAACGTGTTATCAGGCAGGTAGGGGTTAACCAATAGAGTAGTCAGGTAAGCAGTGTCCAGCAACATGTTATCAGGCAGGTAGGGGTTCACCAATAGAGTAGTCAGGTAAGCAGTGTCCAGCAACGTGTTATCAGGCAGGTAGGGGTTAACCAATAGAGTAGTCGGGTAAGCAGTGTCCAGCAACGATATCCGGTAGGTAGGGGATAAGGGTTCAGAATAAACAGGCACAGATTCAGGAATAAATTTGTACTCACAAAAGCCCACGAGTAAAACAAACAGGCACCAATGAGAGGAGACGCCGAAATAAGAAGGCCTCCTGACGTTATCGGAAGGGCCGACAGGAACAGGGTTGCTAGGCAACCAATGAAAGCGCTACCGCGCTGTAGAAAGAAGCGATCAGCAGCTGAGCGATCGCGACACATAGCCTGTGGAAAAATTCACACACACCACACAACTTCTAAAGCTGGACACTTTTTAGACATTTAAAATAAAAATGTAATAGAATTTTTATTGAGGTACGTAAGAAATACAGACATTCAATACATTATAGTTTTCAGACTTATCATGCATCAAAAAGTACAGATGTTATGAAACAGCAGAAGTATTACAAGATATGACGGTCTTAAAGAGTAGGACGAAATAATATTCTTAAATATAAGAATATCTCAAGATATGATAGTCTGTATGAAGAAATTAAGCATCTAATGTAGCACCTAATTTAAAAAAAAAAAAAACAAACAAACAATATATATGGTTATATATCCCCTTGGGGCCACTCATGGACCCTTAAAATGGTTCCTTTAACTGAGAAGAATTTTGGGGGAAGTAAGGAAAAATAGGATTTTCAAAGGATGCATTTTCCTATGCTTACCTTGTAAGCTATTTCTGGGGGGGAGGCAGAGTTAGTGGAGTAGTGCTATGGGAGTTAAAATAGCTGTATAAAATGGAAACTGGAATATAGCGTACAAAGCAGATAAATATGAGCCCGTAGGTTACACTATAAATTAAGTAAAAAGTCAGACATTTTTTCATTTTAAATAACATAATGGCTAATGATTATATTCGTAGCCAAAATTAGAGGGCTATATTCCTAGAATATCTAGTAAATATAGAGATGGTTGAAACAGAAATAGTATTATCAGATCATGTGTCATATTATTAGTAGGTGGTCTGTTCACTATAACCTCTTTTAAAGTAGTTAAGGAGATCATTAATAGGTATATGTCAGATGATAGGGCATCCCCCGCCAGAAGTAGTATCTCTCTATATAAGCTGAATATTTTACCAGCGAGAATTGGAATGGGAAACAAGCTGGTAGATGTCTTGGTACTAAGGCTGCAATGTTAGGAGTTAGGTTTATGTTACTATTGGGAATATTCAAACTAATAAAACCCTTATTGTCAGGGCATAGTAGACTTCAAAACTAAAGTCATAAAACTTGTATATTTAAATGTCTGGTATACAGGAGATGGTAAACTAATCTCTAAGTTTAGGCAGACTTAGCCTGCCTGTGCTTCCCCGGCCGCAGACAGCTCGACAGGCACCAATCAAGGCAGTGAAGGGTAGATTACAGGTTTAATATGGTTAATAGTGTACAAAATCTAATGCCACGTTTAGAAATCTACCATCTCCCCTATTCCAATAAACACATATATTACACAATAAACAAACACAGAATTTGAAAACCAGCAGTTATAGTGGAACCAAGATTATTATAAAAGGGCATACCTAACAGTAAGAGAAGACGCATACTATCTGTAGGGAATGTGAGCTATAAGTGTTACATATAATCTCAAACGTATAATTGTCATACAATCTAACAGTCAGCATCCCAATTTACAAAGTCTTTCAACATACAAGGATATGGATGGAAAAAAAGAAAAAGCAGCATCTGATCTAGATTAGTATCTCAGCCACGCTCTCTCAGATATATGTTAAAAGGCAAGTAACCCACTACCATATGTTCTCATCAAGAGTTCAGGGCTTATGGCATACCACATTCCTATTTTTGGCCTTGGTCTTTTGTAGCAGCTCTCCTTGAAGTAGCAAGCCATAGGGGAGCTCCTTAGCCATCTGTAGGAGAGTGAAATCCACATAGCAGCAGTTTCCCATATAGCAGAGAGGTGTATAGTAGTGTCTGGTGATCAGGGTAGATACAGTAATGACCAGTCCAAAACCTCAATACTGTCCTCTATGGGTATTGCTTGAGACGTGATATAATCCGTGCACACTGGTTTCTCCTTATGTATACGTAATAGGGATTAGTTCAAATCCTGGTGCTTCACCTTGCTGACATTTGGCCTCTTGTGTAGTCTCTGTGACGTTGGCCATCTCATCGCTGACCCTGAGCTGCTTTTTGGCTACCTTCACTTCTCTAAAACGACATATCCCTCTCATGGTAGTTTAGAGTCCTGATATTATTTCCAATTCCATCTTTTCGTCGTACCAGTGCGGCAGATGTATTATGGCTAGCCGGATACTACAGTATCTTCTGTGTCTCGGTCGCTAGGCTCTCTCTCTGAGATAACCCCGCTTTTGGGGCTTCAGATTCCCGGCATATATGTCTCTTGACAATTTCAGTTCTATGCTGGGCATTTACTGCAGTGGGGCTGCTTCTGTCGAAGATGCAATAGCAACATTTTCCCATTCAGCTCTTAAACTCTGTTCCAAGAACAGTGTTCCATTGCATCTAGCACCAGCTATAAGATGGCTGATCCTCTAGGCTCCATCTGTCAGCACAAATCAGCTGCACACTAGATGAAATCTCAATTTTGAAAGTATGAGTCTCCCTGCTCGTTAGTCCAGTCTTCTGGGTGGTATTGTTTAGTAGCTTAACTTTACTTTTGGGAGCCGGTAATTATTCAGTTTCAGTAATCTAAGCAGCCACGTGTCTCGACCAAAGCACAGAGGTTAAGCGTACAGATATGCCGGTAGTACTTGGACTTGCTAGGATGAGATCCTATCTGGGGTGGTGAAATCTATAAGTCCCAATTATAAAAAAACAAGAATTTACCCTAAACAAGGCTAAAAGGAGCAGGAGCTCCTGCAAGCTGCTTCATACCATTTTTGTGGTTAGCTCCGCCTCCGACATTTAATTTTTTAAACAAATTTATTACATTTCATGCAAATTCAACAATACCGTAAAAAAGAAATATCACAGTTATCTATTAATTCAATAACAGATATAATCCACAGTGACATCTGGCATGTCCAGAAACAATAGAGCTATCACATTCTATCTACGCAAATGGTGAGTATAAAAATGGTATAATATCTATAATATTATAGCGCTACAGTCGAAACCTAGTACTATACTATAAAAAAAAGGAAGGAGGAGGGGGGGGAGTTGTAAGAACTTTAGTTACAGCTAGTACCTAATAATATCCATTACCCAATAGAATAACATAGCACATAAACAGAGATGTTCTGACGGCTTCAGGGAGTGACTTCAAATTACTATGTGGGTATTGAGTTAAAATACAGTCTGTTTATTACAACAATAAAATATAAATAGCATTCAATATAACAAGATAAAAACATGGATCCATGCACATAAAAAGTATGTAATTTCAAATATATAGAACATAAAATCACATCTAGAAAAAATGTCTGAGAGTCAGTTCTAATATCAAAGAGAAAAACTCCTAAGTATCAGCGTGAAACTTATGTGGCCTTCATAAACTGCTCATAGGAAGTGATGTAATGTCCAAAATATAAAGTGCCCAAAAGGAAAGTGTCCAAATACTAGTGCAGTGCTCAAAAATCCTGGAAAAATATATTTTTTTAAAATAGATGTTGTGACATCAATAATGTTGTAAAGACGTGTACACAAAAAAAGGGGAAACAATATAAAAACAAAACGTGAATAATACAAAGAAAAAAATGTAAAAAGTATAAAAAAATAATACATTCAAAAATGAATATAAAAATAAAGTAAAAAAATAAAAATATGAAAATTAGAAAATGAATGGATTTAGTCAAACTTGTAATCCTGGTGATGTGAATCCGTGTGGTGTCTTCAGTTTCCTAGAAGTCTGTGAAAATCCTATTAGATTCTCCTGTGTGAGATAAAGCACAATAGTGCAGATTGCTTCTAGAAATCAATAAATGTAGAAAATAGTCAACGCGTTTCGGCCTCTTTATACAGGCCTTTCTCAAGACTGAAAACTGTGTACAACTGGTGGTCTTATATACTGCTCCCTTAATGACTTAGTTACAATGTTTGGGTGCCAGATAAAAACTGGAAGTGACTTTTTAACTCACAAATTTAATTTACATATACAATTTTTTCAGGGCTAATTCTGTTTTTATAGATATATAAGATATATAAGATTAATCCTTTCTCACAAATATACAAACGTGAATAACATAACACAGCCATGATCCGGACTGTCAAGGCCTATCATGATTCCCCTCCTATTTGGAGTCTCTATAAAATATATAGATATACATAAATCTGCAGATATGCTAGTAACTTGATAGAAATATTTCATTTTCTGATTAGAGTATAAAACACAGAATTTCCCTCTAATGAGATACACCGGGTCTGACTGTCGTACAAATTGTAGCTGCTAATTTATTTTGTCTGCCTGCTCGGTGGTTAATTGAATATTTCTGCTAAAGAGAGAGCTCAGCAATTTGGAAATTTGGTGCCAAATAGATGCTACCAAACTACAATGCCACCAATTATGATTGATAGTTCCTTATTGAGGGATGCAATTACCATCTTTAAGCAACTTTTAAATAATTTTCTTTCAAATTCGCACTGAGTCAAAATGAACATCCCCTCATCTATCCATTTAATCAGAGGTCAATCAATATTAATATCAGCTTCCCACAATAGTATAAATCTTGCTTTTACTGTTGTATTAGGAATATTAAAAAGGGGTGTAATTTAGCAATAGCTCCCCATGATATATTTGGCTAGGCATAAAGATTCATAAATGGTAGCAGGATTAGCAGGTGAAGAGTGTAAGATTTAATTATCCCTAGATCTAAGTTGTAGATACTAAAACCAGCAATATTTATCATCGGGATCCAAATCATTGAAATGTTCAAATTACATTTTAGATGTCAGCTATTCTTTATAGACCCCTATTTGCCCATGTATTTATTTACTAGTCTGAGAATAAGGTTGCCAGTAGATCTAGGGGGTTTCACTTGAGCATTCAGAAATAAGTGAAAATTTGGTTCTTAAATGGTCCCAAAATACTACTGTGAATATTTTCGTTTGTGAAGGTCTCTAAATATTTGCTGACCATAATATTTTATAGATTGGTTTAATTTGGGTTACAGGGATATAAAACCCCAACTTTTTCTCTTGTTATTCAGACAGAGCATACATTTTTTAAAAAGTTTCTAATTTACTTCTATTATAAAAGTTTCTTTGTTCATATGATATTCTTTGTTGAAGAGATACCTAGGTAGGCTTCAGGAGAACTACATGGCAGGAAATAGTGCTGCCATCTACTGCTCTTGCGAATTAATAACATTCTTTCAAAACTGCTGCCATATGCAGCTCTAGACGTAGGCAGGCTCCTAAGCACACATCCCTGCTTTTCAACAAAAGATACTAAGAGAACTAATAAAAATTGATAATAAAAGTAAATTTAAAGTTGATTAAAATCACATGCTCTATCTTAATCATGAAAGAAAAATGTTGGTTTCATATCCCTTTAAGTCTGATTCGATTTTGACCCAGTATATCTTATCATGAGTATCATACCATAAAGAGCTATGTGCCATACAGGCAGCACAATAATATGAAATCAAATGGGGGACCCCTATACCTCTGCTTTGTTATAACAGACCTGTGGATTCTAGGTCTTTGACCATTCCAAATAACAGTTAATATATTTCTCTGTTGTCTATTTAGTCTATTAGACAGACCGCTACAGGGAGCTATCCAAATAAATACAGTAATTTGGGCAGTATAAACTTCTTGATCATCACCATTTGTCCATAAAAGGAAATTTTATATGTGCCCCAATTATTTATAATTTGTCTTAATTGAGAGAACACTGATTTATAATTCAAATGATATAAAAAGTAAATGTGATGTGATAATTAAACTCCTAAATATTTTAAGGCTCTTTTGGCCTATGCGAAGCCGAAGTTAAGATCTAACATTTTTTTTTTGTTTCATAAGGAATATGGATAACTAAAGCTTCACACTTATCATCGTTAATCTTATCTCTTAGTCTTCCAAATTTCAGAATAATGGAATATAGAGGAGCAAGAGACAACAATAGTTTTGTAATAGTAAGGATTACATCATCAGCAAAAATGTCTATTTTATAATCTACAATGTTTATCCCTGAAATGTCATAGCAATTTATTATTTTGGCTGCAAGTGGTTCAATGCAAAGGGCGAAAAGTAAAGATGATAGCGGGCATCCCTGTCTGTTTTTAATGAATATTTTTTCTGATTGGTATCCTGCAATTTTTGTAAATTATGTAGGGGTAGAATAGATTGCTAAATAGTCTTAAAACAAGTTACCTTGTATACCCAAAGCCCTCAAGAAATTAAACAGATAATTCATATTGACCCTATCAAATACCTTCTCTGCATCCAATGCGAGGAGAAAAGAAGACATTTTCGATACTGAAGCAAAGTTTATGAGGTCAATAGTCATCTTTATATTGTCTGGGGCTTCCCTACTTGTAATAAACTCTACTTGATCCAGATGCACAATTAGTGGCATAGGAGAATTTTATCTGTCAGCAATGAACTGATAATCTAGCAAGTAAGAGGTCTTGCGGGATCTCATTCCAGAATATCACTTCACATTAAAAAAAAATAAAAAAATGAGGCTCCGAAAGATTTAAGAATAGCACAATTGACTTTAGTGCTCTCCAGTACTACCAGAGTCCTTAATGCAGTCGCCTGTCTCCCACCTGTGCTATTAGACAGAAAAATATGTGTATGAACACTTTTTAGCACAACGTCTTCATTTCTTTAACCTGACATGCGGCATCTTAGAAGTATTTGGAGAAGTTTTCAAAGACCGGTAGAGCATTGGGGCATATCAAAGCTTAATAGAAGTACAGTATATTCTGATAATTAACTGTTTAATTTCTGCTGTTAACATTTAATTGCTGGTACCCTATATTAATTAATTTTATCTTTCTGTATACCGTTCAAGGTTTAACCAATTTACATTGTGCCTTGTTATTTGTCCTTTGACTTAACTGTTGACCCTGCCGGGATTAACTTTGCCTGTGTCTCCATATACTGTGTCTGTGTTAAGTTTATCTCCTCAGGTACAACAGCACCCTTATCCTTATTGTACTTGTTTTTTCTTAGGCTACTGTAATGAAACAATAAAGTATAGCTCATGCCTCTGGACCTTTGACTGACCCACTGGAGGGCAGCTCTGCTGATAATTTAACCCTCTCCTGTTATTGTTTACTGCATAAGGATATTCATGCGTCCGCCCTCTCAGTTGTGTATCTCATGGGGTCTGTGTCTGTGTGTGATTCTAGTCATTCAGAACTGCCCTTAATTCAGAATGTTCAGGGATCTACATCTCATCACAGCTATAACCCAGAAGCTATTACGGAGTTGATGGCTTCAATATGTTTCTTATAAAAAATGTCTATAAGTTTTTAGATGTCTAAGTTCATGATTAGACAAAAGGAAAAATATGCCCAAAAGATATAGGCACCTCAGGAATTGGATATGTAAGACAATCATAAGGGCACATAGGGGGGAGGGTATCAACTCCTTGTTTCTCAAAGACATCCTGAAATTTTTGGTACTCAAGAGGAATAACACTAGTATTGTTAGTGTGTACACACATGATAGCTTTGGCTTGATTAAAACAGGGGGATAGACAATAGTTAGTGGCAAATGTGAGTATACAATAGTATAGTTCTGTAAACTTAACCAAGGTAAACCCAATATCAGATAAAAAAGGGGGGATAAACTATGTTAAATTGCAACTCTGTGTGCTTTGGGCTTTTGGGCCCAAGAAAACAATAACATTCACAGTCTCTTTCGTAACTAGATCATATTAAATACGGCTGCCATCTACTACAAACAATTGAACTGGAAACATTTTCTCTTGCAAGAGGATTTCAATATTAGCAGCAGGTAAAGAGTCTAAAAACACCTGCTAGCCCCAGCATTAATTATGGCATACAACTAAGCATCCTTTGATGTCCACTGTAAAGAAATAGGTATAGAAGGTAAGATGCAGCATCAACAGTAGAAATGAGTGAGCTGATTTACCACAGTACACAGTACCACAGAATGCTTAGCTGAGGATAGTATTAGAGACGCTCTAATGGCTCCATGCATTGGTTCATCATGCTGATTGGTTTCTTCTAGACATGTGCGTGATTGAAAAATTCATTTCAGTTCCTTTCATTTCGATTGTTTTTTTTTCGGTTCAATATAGTTGGATTGATTCGTTACGTGTCGGTAATTCTTTTCAGTAACATTCGTAACGCACCGAATTGTGATATTCGGATTCATTCGCAAACATTATTGAATTATTCATAATTTCGGATAAATCCGTTAAATCGTTATTTCAGAATTTATTTGTTTCTATAATTTCAAATGCATTCATTTTCTAATCGATTTGATAATCGATATTATTAATAAATGTATTACACTGTTAAAATGACTGTAATATTAATACATACATTTAATATTTAATTTAAACACTTATCCTTATTATTATTATTCAGACTGTACAGCCAATCAGGCAGCATGACAATTATGCATGCATAACTCCTGCACACTATAGCCACACCCATGTAACTAATATCTTTGTTTTGTTTTGTGAGTAGAAGAGCAGGTTGTTGTAGTTACAAGTGAGATATATGTCTGTAAGAGAAATTGTGGATGTGGTAGAGAGGGTTCATGGAGGTGATAGGTACAGTAGAATTAGGGACAGTGGAGTTACTAGGGAGAGTAGAGGTAGAGATTTTGGAGGTAGAGAGAATGGACATAGGGATAGGGACCGTGGAGTTAGGGAGAGTATAAGCAATAGGGAGATTGGGAGTAGAGGTAGGGATCGGCACCATGTAGGTAGAGAGAGGGACCTACTAGGGAGAGGGTAGGTAGGGAAAGGCATGGTGTAAAAAAGCACACCAGTGCCAAAATATTCCAACATAAGAGGAGGAGACCACCTACATCCTCTGAGGATAGTGTTGAGGAGTAGGAACAGCAGACATCAGCAACACCCAGGCATAGAGGGCCAATTTTCGCACATGAAGAAAATCTGGCACTTGTGGCTTCTGTGAAGTCAAGCACATTTTATTTGCTTATGATGTGCCTTCATCTGCAAAGACAGCATCCTGGAACACAGTGCGTGATGCTGTGTATGCAATTGGAGCAGTGGATAGGACAGCCGCCTGTAAAAAAGTAACTAGTGTTAAAGCCTGTGTGTACACATGCCAAAATGTGTAAGGAAAGAAATAAATTTAACCTCTTAGGAGGCATTGTGCACTTTTGCACTTTTATCTCAAGCACACATTCATCCTTAAAGGGACAGTCAACCCAAAATGTTTTATAATTCTTGTAAAATATACATAATCCCTTTATTACAATACCCATTCCCTAGTTTATCACAGAAAACATGGTCATATTATATTAATACACTTTTTTAACTCTGTGTGATTACCTTGTTTTTAAGCATCTTCTGTTCTGACTGCCCCCTAATCACATGACTATCTATTGACTTGCATTTAAGCCAATTAGTGCTGTGTTGTTAGAATCCACACAATCAGCACAATGTTATCTATATGGCTCACATGAATTTTCTTCCCCTGATGTGGGACACGCCCAGGCTAGCAGAGTCATACAGCGTCCTTAAAGGGATATATTACTAAACCCAAATTTTTCTTTAATGATTCAGATAGACCATTCAATTTTAAGCTACTTTGAAATTTACTCCTATATGGCATCTTTATTCGAAAAAGCAGGAATGTAAGGCAAGCTTAAAGGGACACTGTACCCAAAAATTTTCTTTCATGATTCAGATTGAGCATGAAATTTTAAGCAACTTTCTAATTTACTCCTATTATCAAATTTTCTTAATTCTCTTGGTATCTTTATTTGAAATGCAAGAATGTAAAGTTAGATGCCGGCCCATTTTTGGTGAACAACCTGGGTTGTCCTTGCTGATTGGTGGATAAATCCATCCACCAATAAAAAAGTGCTGTCCAGAGTTCTGAAACCATAAAAAAGCTTAGATGCCTTCTTTTTCAAATAATGATAGCAAGAGAACGAAGAAAAATTGATAATAGGAGTAAATTAGAAAGTTGCTTAAAATGGCATGCTCTTTCTGAATTACAAAAGAAAAAATTTGGGTACAGTTTCCCTTTAAGGGCTGTCCCATTTTTGGTTCAGCACCTGGGTAGTGCTTGCTGATTCTTGGTTAAATGTAGCAAACGAAACATCAAGCTCTACCAAGCTGCTGACCCAAAAATGTGCCAGCTCCTAACCTGACATTCCTGCTTTTATAAAGATATAAAGATATCATGAAAACGAATAAAAATTGCTTATAAAAAATTAAATTAAAAACTTGTGTAAAATTGCAGCTCTATCGTGAAAGAAAAAATTTGGGTTTAGTATCCCTTTAAGGGCTTAACAAGCAGCGCCGACCTCATGCTTGTCTCGCGCAGTCTCCTCTACTCTCTACTGCCCATTCAGCGTTGGTTCTTAAGTTTTTAAGGCCAGGTTTGTTTTTCTCGTGCTGCAGTCTCACTCTCTACTGTGCATAACTGCATCGGCCAAACATACCTGGCCTTTTATAATATAGGATTATTAAAGGAACACTTATGCAGTATAATCACATAACCGGGGTGTCAATCAACCCGATTGTACTCGATCGGGTTGAATTGCGGCAATGTCTGTCCGATTGCTCAGAGCAGGCAGATAGGTTATGGACCAAAGGTCTTTAGACCGCTGCTTCATAACTGGTGTTTCTGGCGAGCCTGAAGGCTCGCCAGAAACACAGGGCTTCAAGCTCCGTACGGAGCTTGATAGATATGCGGCTCTGATTGGTCAGTTTTCCTTTAATGTAATGTATTTACCCCAAATGTATTTACTTGGATAAGAAACATAAAGTATGTAAATTACTTAGAGTAAACTTATAATAATTGTAGAATGATACTGTGTAAGCGAGCTATAATTTTTTAGTTAAAATTTTTCATGTATTTTTTCATGTATTTGTGAATAAGGTTTTAAATATGTGTAATCAGTGTTTTTCATCAGTAGATGGCAGCAGAGCCACATTGTTTGGTGGTTGGCGCGAAACTGAATTATTTTAAAAGTGTGTAATAGAACACAATGTAACTAGCATGATTAAGAGTTAATATACTCGAAACGTTGCTATTTTTATGTCTGTACTTAACAGAAAATAAAGAAATTAAAGAAGAAATACAGTGCTGTGGACATCCATTATTGCAATATTGTGCCTGGGGGAATTTGGCAGAATCCCAGTCTTCACATGCACTTACTCCCAAGGTTGCTGTTTTAAGTTGCAATACACTAATTATGGAATCAAAATATACTGTTGTACAACATACTCAAAATATTACAGGTAAAACTAAAATCAATATATTTTTCAAACTTTTCACAAAAATAAAAATGTATACATAAATAAATAGTGGAAATGCAAAAACAATTGTGCAAAATAAAGTAAAATAATATAGTCCTTCAATCCCATAGGTTGATATTTCATAAATATTCTTTTGAGTGCTGTGTTAATCCTTGAAATAGAAATAGACCTCATGTGAAAACATTTTTTTATCTGTATGAAATCTCAACCGGTCTGATTGAAATCTCAACCGGTCTGATGTGCTTTAAATTTTTTTAAAACAATTGTTTTTTGCATTCAAATATTGATGTTATCCCACAAATTTATGGATATTTGTTTATACCTTGCCTCGGGCTGATTTTATTTTATCTTCAACAGAAACTTGTATCCCAACAGTGGCAGCCTCTGGAAGTAGAGATTTTTCCACTACTCCTCCTTGTAAGTTATGACAAACTGCAGATACAAACAAACAGGACACCCAATCATTGACCGTACATTTTAGTGCACATAGGCTTTACTCTAGAAAACAACATCACCTAAAATGTATTTATTACAGGATATTTGTAAAAAAAATGGAAAATCGAATATACATTTTCTTTGAAAATGATTTACAATCATATTACACATTTTTTAGATACCTGCTTCCAGGAGGGATAGAGTAGAATTTGAATTGACAGACAAAACTAAAATATGGCCATACTGGATATTCAAATATAATTTAGACTAATGTATAACATTTTGTAGATAGGCTGTGGCTGTGTTTTTTAGATAGGAAATAAAAAAAATAAAAATACTAACATTTCCTGTTTCACCTATTTCAGAACAAGGTATTTCTGCAGGGGGAGTCCATGACAGTCAACTTCATTCCCCAGTCATTTAATTTGACAAAAGTGATAATGGAGAAAATCTTTATCTGACAAGCTTCTCACCATCGATAGGGGGTGTTGTCCAACCATCTGGCACAGATTATGCTCCTAGTGTGGAGTTGCAGCATGAGCAGATACCTCAGTATCCAGCTCCTCAACAGCAACCACCAAACCAGCCAACAGAACAGGCACCACAACATCCATATAGCAGGATGGAGGAGTTACCTGTTGAAAATATGAAAAATGAATTATATAGACAGTGCATTAGCCCCTGTGAACCATTAGCAGCACCATGGGGTTGGATCATATGCGTCAATCTGTTTTGGATGCTATTTATCGTCAAAATCAACACAATGTTCCATCGCTTGATACATGAATTGTAGCTGTATATTAATAGCTCTTTTTATGTCTCCCCCCCCCCCCCCTCTATATGTACTTGCCAAACAGAGACACTCAGTAGCATCAATCAGATATACTCTGAGAGACCATATGCCGTAACCTGATCAGGGTGGAGTCTGGGATAAACTCCTACTCTTTAGAGAAGCCCAGTGAATATACAGGTTGGCGACCATTGCCCCAGGAGGATTGAACTCTGTACCAGACTTCAAGGGGTTAATATGATCTGACACAAACCTGGGGTGCGGATATGTAGCATGGTACGATATGATGGTAGTGTGCCGGCAGCACCCTGGGATGCTGCCTGTCCACTAGGGTTATCATATGGGGACCCTGATCCAGTGGAGGGGATCTGCTGGTGGGGTACTCGAGAGTGCCTACTATATAATGTCACCCTTAGCACAGATAATATCAATATTACCTGAAGTCTGGGAGGTATTTGGTGATTGATAAAGTTATATTTATCCATTTGTATTTGCCCACTTGTGGATGTGACCAGAGGAACATTGTGCCACCATTGATGGAACGCATAATATATGTGCCTAATGCACCTTTCAACACAATAGTCTATGCCATTAAGAGGAGATACAGTGCTATCTGTACTGTCTCTTTTTTGTTTCTTTTTTTGTTATTACTGTTTGTATCTGTCTATAGATATAGTATTCTATTGCGCTACGATACCTGGAATAGATACCAGGGGGAACCCGTTCTGTGGTTCCCAGATATATGTAAAATATGTTTAAAATGTCATGTTTGATTGCAGTACAAATGTACTTAATTTTAGGTTAGTTATTATTTTGCTATTTATTTATACAGGCTCATATTGGTTTAATGTGTAGGGAGGACAAGCCTGATACCCTAAGTAGGACCTATGTGAGATATAATTTATAGGTCTAGAGGCTTAGGCTGTGATGAGCCTTACATATACACTGCTCAATTGTCAATTCAATACCCAGTAGGGGGGAAGTAGCAGTGTTGCTTTGTATTTCACAGTAAGTCTAAGTATTCACATTGCAGGTATGTTTTTTTTTTCACACAAGCTGTACACTTTCGGCGAAACCAGAAGGGATATTATGACAACTTCCGGTTTGCCGATTTTGAGTTAGATGTTATTTCAGTATGCAGGGGTTTCATATATATATATGATTGCTCATTAAGGTATGTGGAGGTTTATATCTATAATAATATATGGATGTGGGAGTTTATTGGTTAGAAGTGTAAGCCCGGCGAAACCGGAAGTGGAAAGCTGATACACTTCCATTTGGGGCTGAATGGAACACAGGGATGCGTTCCAATCACTGTTTGGCGCAATTTATTGAGTGATGTGGGAGGTATGTGTTTGCTAAGTTGTTAGAATATAATGTGTTAATGTTTGTCACATTTGTTCACTTTTTTCTGATCTGATGAAAGGAACTTGAGTTCCCTGAAATGTCATCTAATAGAGTTGACCTTTTTTCACAAAATCCTGAGAGTGCATTATTATTGGAAATATATGTATCAGTCAGTTGCCCCTTCAGCCTCCTTACAAGGGCAGCAATATCATTAAGCAGATTATCACCAGGCAATAGTTCCCTATTGCAAAGGAAAGCATCTAATTTGTTCGAGAGGTGGGTGAAGAGGGAATGACTTGTGCCAGGCTAGCGTTCTCTTGGCTTAAATTTACGGTCACCGCCCGAAAAGGCGTGAGAACGGCCACTAACTGTTTAATCATGACCCAATCCTTCCTGCCCAGTGGTCTGGCAATGCCAATGTAATGTTCATATGCCATTGCATGAATTGCCTTTTACTGTTCTAATATACGCTCCAGCATATCTAATAAGGAGTTCCATCTAGTACTCACATCTTGTTTGAGATGGTGCTCTGTGAGGCCTATCTTTCTCTGTTCCTGCCTAAGGAAATGACTATCTTTTACACTGTGATGGAAGTGGCCAGCTATTTTGCAGCACAACTCCACAAGTGTTGCCTACCTTCCGGTGTCCTGATTGAAGGCAGCCTTAAAAACCAGATGCAGTACATGCACCAAACAACGTACACCCACAAACCTACCATCCCGAAGCACCTTTATCATATTGGCTGCCCCATTGGAGACCACAAACTCCATTTGTGTCTTTGTCCCTGCCTGCTCTCCCAGCCACTGAGCCCCCATATTATTCAGTGCATGTAGGATGTTCTGTGAGGTGTGCTGATGATCCATCACCTCAGCATGCA
Source organism: Bombina bombina (assembly GCF_027579735.1). Lineage (NCBI taxonomy): Eukaryota > Metazoa > Chordata > Amphibia > Anura > Bombinatoridae > Bombina > Bombina bombina. Next base: position 1,071,057,291 of record NC_069500.1, read on the forward strand.
GGAAAAAGGAGTGGTGCCCCTTGGCTACTGCACCAGCCAATGCGTCAGTGGTGAAGTGCACTGACTGGCCAGCAGCCTTTCCCAGCTCCTCCTTCAAAACCCCAAAGCATGACTGGTAAAGTTAGGGCACTACAGTTCTACTACATGTGGTACAAGATGGAACTTTATAATGGGGTGCAACACCCTCCATAAGTTGTTTAAAGGGGTCCCCTTCCATCAATTTAAAAGGAGCCCCTCCAACGGCTATGAGCTGAGCAATGAGGCGTGTAACTTTTTGCACTTGCTGTCTTGACATCCTACTGGAATGAAATCCACCAAAATGCTCTATTGTGGGCTGTATGGATCGCATGTGATGTCGGCTGTCACTAGGGGCCGCTGCACCAGAAGAGGCATGATCCCCTGCCCCTTGTGCTGCCTACTAGTGGTGAGTGTGACAATGGTACTAGTAGTTCCACTAGTAGTGCTGGCTAGAGGAGACACACCACTTTCTGCCCTTAACACCACTGGTATGTGGTGGGTGTGGATGTGTTGGTTCATCCCTGAATTTGTGAGATGCCCCAACACTCTGCCCGGCTGACTTCCCTTCCATACAATTTGCATTTGACTCGGTGGCCGTCCCCAACAGCCACAGAATGCTCCCACACTTGTGAGCGATGGCTACCTTTGCCACTCTACGGTGAAGAATCTTTGGTGGCAGTTTCATCTGACACACATGCTGGAGCAATTTCTTTAGTTTTTGTTAGATCCTGTGATGTATGGGAGGAGGCCTAAACATTACAGGGATGGTGGGAATGAAGGAGGTTAGTGGCCTAACAGTAGTGGCAGGTACACTAACTCCAATCTGGCTGGGAGACTCAACATGAGCTACCGGAGAGCCAGGTGACACTGGTGATGATGTTAGAAACTGAGGGGAATACAAAACTATAGAATCAGGAGAATTATGGGCAGAGAAATAGTAAATATGATCATCTGGTTCATGATCGAAATTATGAGATAACACTGATTCTACATCTTCTATGTTTGCACAGATGGATTTATCACCAGCAGCAGATGTTAGGGAGCCCTCTTCTCCCTGATGCCTACTGTTGCCCTCTTCACTTATAGAAATAGCAGATGGGCTATCAGTAATGGTGGCACTGGCAGTAGCGGTGGTGGTGGCGGTAGTATGAGCACGAGAAATTTCATCCTCATACTCCAATACTTCACATTTGGGCTGCTTAAATGAATGTTCACTGGAAAAAGCCTGCGTTGGTACTGCCAGTCCTCTACTGTAAAACATGTTAGTTGTTACCACGGTACTAGAACTGGCCATAGTGGAGGTGGTGACACAACTGGCACTAGTGATTGTACAGGTGGTTTAGGGGGGAAGATCCTGAAAAAGACGAAGAGGAAGAAATGCAGACTGCTTCCTAGTCTCAGAGGAGGACCTATCAACCCTGCTAGAGGATTTTGAACTTAAATTTTGACTCCCAAACCATTTCCATTTAGAGGGTGAGCTCAGCTGACTAGTACTACTGGTAGTGAAGCTACCAGGGCTTTGACTCCTGCTGCTGCTAGCTCTGTTTGAACACATAACCTTTACCTGAGGCACAGAAACAGGAAAGGACAGCAGTTCCTGCTGCTTCATTTTGCCTCTCCTTTGTATCAGGTAACAAATGTCTATGCCTGGCAATGCAGATATGGAAGTATGTGACACACAATGGTGGTACACATGTGGCGGGATATTTATCAAAGCCTCAACCACAAATATGCTGGATTTCCGCAGTGTAATTTTTGCGAGCTTGATCCAACTTAGTTATCAAAGCCTACAGACCGTCAAATGTTGAAATTTGTGACGTAACATACGATCTGCCGGTCTCAATCCCACACAGATCGATGCTTACGTCATTACAGATGTTCAGAATAAACATTTGGCTCTATTTGACACCTTTTCCCAGTTATGAAATTTCTAACAGGTATGCTCGCGGCTATTCCCGCCCAGCATACCTGGTTTTCAATCCGCCACTCTGGAGGCCGCGGATGCCATAGGACTCAATGGGAGTCTGAAAGCACCTAGAAAGCTTAAGTTTGATGCTGCCAAATATCAAATTGATTTCTATGGTTGAAAACAAGTTACATTTACACCTAACACCCTAACATAAGCCCCAAGTCTAAACACCCCTAATCTTACGTCCCCGACATCGTTGCAACCTAAATAAAAGTTATTAACCCCTATCCCGCCACTCCCCAATGCAACCTAAATAAACTTATTAACCCCTAAACCCCTGGCCTCCCACATCACTACCACAAACTTAACCTATTAACCCCTAAACCGTCAGCCCCCCACATCGCCATTAACAAAATTAAGCTACCCTAACTATTATACTACCATTAAATTAAATTAAACTAGCAATTAAATAAACTAAATTACATATTATAAAAACCTAACCCTACTCAAATTATTTAAATATACTATTAAACCTTATTAAAATACTACATTACCAAAATAAAAATAAACTAAGTTACAAAAAAAATAAAAATTAAATTACGAAAAATAAAAAAACACATTATCAAAAATAAAAAAGAATTACACCTAATCTAATAGCCCTATCAAAATAAAAAGCCCCCCAAATAAAAAAAAAACCCTAGCCTACCATAAACTACCAAAGGCCCTTAAAAGGGCCTTTGTGGGGCATTGCCCCAAAGAAATCAGCTCTTTTACCTGTAAAAAAAATACAAACACCCCCCCCAACAGTAAAACCCACCACCCAACCAACCCCCCCCAATAAAAAACTAAAATAACCTAAGCTCTCCATTGCCCAAACCCTGCCCAGACCCTAATCTAAAAATAAAACCCACCCAAAAATCCCTTAAATAAAGCTAACACTAACCCCCAACTATCCACTTACAGTTATTAAAGTCCCGCTTGAAGGATCCATCCAGCTGGCAAGAAGTCTTCATCCAGACGGCCTCTTCCATCTTCATCCATCCGGCGTGGAGCGGGTCCATCCTGAAGATATAAGGGGTGGAGCATCCTCTTCATACAGTCACCGCCATAAACTGGAACTTCAATGCAAGTGAAGTCACCCTTGCATTCCTATTGGCTGAAAGATTTCAATCAGCCAATAGGATTAGAGCTGTTCAAATCCTATTGGCTGTTACAATCAGCCAATAGGATGAGAGTTCAATTCTATTGGCTGATTGGAACAGCCAATAGGATGAGAGCTGCTCAAATCCTATTGGCTGATTGGAACAGCCAATAGGATTTGAGCAGCTCTAATCCTATTGGCTGATTGAAATTTTTCAGCCAATAGGAATGCAAGGGACGCCATCTTGGATTGCATTGAAGTTCCAGTTCACAGCGGCAACTGTATGAAGAGGATGCTCCACTCCAGATGTCTTCAGGATGAACCTGCTCCACGCCAGATGGATGAAGATCGAAGAGGCCATCTGGATGAAGACTTCTTGCTGGCTGGATCCTTTAAGCGGGACTTGAGTAACTGTAAGTGGATTGTCGGGGGTTTGGTGGTGGGTTTTACTGTTGGGGGGTGTTTGTATTTTTTTTTACAGGTAAAAGAGCAGATTTCTTTTGAGGGCCATTGGTAGTTTATGGTAGGCTAGGTTTTTTTTATTTATTTTTTTATTTTTTTATTTTGATAGGGCTATTAGATTAGGTGTAATTCTTTTTTATTTTTGATAATGTGTTTTTTTTTTCTTCGTAATTTAGTGTTTTGTTTTTTTTGTAACAGTTTATTTTGGTAATGTAGTACTTTTAATAAGGTTTAATAGTATATTTAAATAATTTGAGTAGGGTTAGGTTTTTATAATAGGTAATTTAGTTTATTTAATTGCTACTTTAATTTAATTGTAGTATAATAGTTAGGGTAGGTTAATTACTAGTTTAAAATTAGTTTAATTTAATTCTACTGGTAAGTTTAAATTTATTTGAAGATAGGGATTAAAGTTAGCGGGTTGTTAGGTTTAGAGGTTAATAGCTTAATTTAGTTTATGGTGATGTGGGGGGCTGACGGTTTAGGGGTTAATAGGTTTAGTTAGTGGTAGTGATGTGGGAGGCCAGAGGTTTAGGGTTTAATACGTTTATTTTGTTGTGGGGGTTTCGGGAGCGGCGGAATAGGGGTTAATGCGTTTATTTATGTTGCAGAGGGGTCGGGGAGCAGCGGGACAGGGGATAATAACTTTATTTATGTTGCGGCAGGGTCAGGGAGCAGCGGGATAGGGGTTAATAACTTTATTTAGGTTGCGGCGGGGTTGGGGAGCGGCGGGATAGGCGTTAAACATTTTAATATAGTGGCGGCGTTTAGTGACAGGGTATAAATAAAGTTGGTAAAAAGCCGAATAGACGCGAGATTGATGACTGTTAGTTAACAACAGTCCAATGCTCATTGCCCCGAAAGGAGAGCGTATTGAGATACGCGGCCGCGATGGTAGGCGATGTTAGGCGAGCGTATTGGTGACGGCAAATGCAACAAAGTTGAGGATTTGATAAATATCCCCCGTGGTGGTTACTGTGTCACTGCTGCTGGTTTTTGGAGGAACATGAGTTGGGGAAGGACTATCCATTACAAATAATGATGTAGTTGTGTACTAATTAGATTTTTTTAAAATAAAAATAGAAAACTTAAATAATAGTAGTACTATATAATTATATAATTATTATCAATATGCACAAAAACATTTTTTAATTACTATAATTGTCTTGTCTATCTACAATGAATAAAACATAAAAAAATATTAAAATGATATTTATCCCTGAAGAGTAAATAATAATGATATAGGATAATGTGTCTTCTGCTGCTGTGTTCAAAATCCTCTGCTCAACAACAAGTGTGCCTGTAATCTAAGTTTAAGTAACTCTCTTAAAACAAACAAAAAAAATATGATTGAGCTCCTAGAAGTCCTAAGAAGTCCCCCAAGACTTAAATTCTTTGCAAGCAACTAGAAAATTATAATAATATTTAACTAACTACTCTAGTGATAACTTCAAATAAACTTATTAATGCTATAATAACTATATAATGCTATATAACTATATAATGCTATATAACTATATAATGCTATATAACTATGAACAAAATGACTGTTGTAAAACTTTCTCCCTTGAGTCACAATTTCACAAACAATAATAATAAGAACAAAAAATACTTATAAAATTACATTTTTCACACAGAACAGTAAATCTCTAGGTCACTGTGCCTTCTTCTCTTCAGTTCAACTTCAGGGCTTGTCTTCTGCTGCTGCCAACCTGCAAGTCTGAATGAAATATCTCCCCTCTGCTTAAAGGGCCACTAAACCCAAAATCTTTCTTTCATGTTTTAGAAAGAGAATACAAATTTAAACAACATTACAATTTACTTGAATTATTTATTTTGCTTCCTTTTTTAGATATCCTTAGTTAAAGAAAAAGCAATGCACATGGGTGAGCCAATCACACAAGGCTTCTATGTGCAGTAACCAATCAGCAGCTACTGAGCATATTTAGATATGCCTTTCAGCAAAGAATATCAAGAGAATAAAGCAAATGAGATAATCGAAGTAAAATAGAAAGATGTTTAAAATTGCATTCTCTTTCTAAATCATGAAAGAAAAAAATGTGGGTTTCATGTCCCTTTAACAACAACAGCACGGCACCACCCTTGAGAAAAGGAAAGCAATTCTAAAAGCACATTGCACAGCGTGTGCCAGCAATCCAACCCCCAAAAATAAAATAATCAGATTATTGGACTAGAAGACTATCAGTGTGAAAATAATCCAACCAACAAGACAAAAGGAATCAGCTGATTGGACAAGAAGTCCGTAGAAGAATATGACACAACGCTCATTAGAATAAAATTAATGTATTCGAATTGATTCATTGTCATTCGTTAGTTATGTTACGTTGATTCGGATTGGTAAAGTGGTAACACCAAGTTATACAATACATAACCATACCTAGTCCAACACCGAACTTACAACTTTTTCACTGTTCTATCTCACTCATATATTAATTATTTTTCAATTATGTATCATTATCTACCGATTTACTGGTTCTTTGGATTTAATAATATTATTTACACCAAGTCAGAATGAAAATAAATACATCCGAATGAAAACGAGTGCATCTGAACGATTTGAAGCTTTCAGAACAAATTCATTCGGATTAGTATGATTTCATCAGGGATTTGATTCGGATATTTGAATAGGTCCAAATCTCCGAATTGAATCAATTTCATCTGAATTCGAATTCAGAACGAAACGAATCGCATATGTCTAGTTCCTTCAGGGGTATAGGAGGAAAAAGGATGTGAAACTTACCAAGTAAAAGCTTGTTAGTCCATAAATCTTTATTTTTGCCTCTCTCTTAGATGTCTGTTGATCTTTTTAACTAAAATTATTATTCCTTCTAGGTCAGCTGGAACACTAACACATGGTAATTAATAAAAAAAAAATTAAATAATTTTTTTATTGAGGTTGTTAGATATAGTAACAGCAAGTAACCAGTTTACATAAGTAAAATACAAAATATTAACAGGCATTGAGAAGTGACAATATTATTATTATCGGTTATTTGTAGAGCGCCAACAGATTCCGCAGCGCTATGCATATATAAGTCAATATATAAGACAATAGCATATATAAGTTTTTTGCACCGCGTTCAATATTGTCTTACAAGAGAGCTATAAGCAAAACACGGATATATAAACTGTATACACAAATGTGGGACCTCTTTTTCTGTAAACCAAATTCTACTTAACGTGATGGATCGCAATATGGTGTAGATACCTGGATTTGTAGAGCTTAGTTGTGATAAGATGGTGAGCGCATCTACAGGTATGAGTGGGTAGTAATATGGTTTGAATAGCATTTAGGGTAGAACAGCGGGCAAGTGCCACTTGTAATGAGGGGGGAAGTTAGGGTGGGGGGGAGGGAGGGCCATAGTAATAGAAGTTATAGGAGTTAGGACGGAGCTATATGTAGTTAGTAGTTAAGTTAATAAATATAAGGCTGCAACTTAAAGTAATATAGAGCTTTTGTGTTTACAACAACCCTGTCTCACAAGCCATACAATAATAGGTAAATTGCTACTTTGGAGATAACCTCCATGGGACTAAACTTTAGATAGTATTGAACTATAGTAGCTGATGTCTTAGCTTAAAGGGGCAGTCTACACTAGAATTGTTATTGTTTTAAAAGATAGATAATCCCTTTATTACCCATTCCCCAGTTTTGCATAACCAACACAGTTATATTAATACACTTTTTACCTCTGTGATTATCTTGTATCTAAGCCTCTGCAAACTGCCCCTTTATTTCAGTTCTTTTGACATTATTTGCAGTTTAGCCAATCAGTGCCTGCTCCCAGATAACTTCACGTGCACGAGCACAGTGTTATCTATATGAAACACATGAACTAACACTCTCTAGTGGTGAAAAACTATTACAATGCATTCTGAAAAGAGGTGGCCCTCAAGGTCTAAGAAATTAGCATATGAACCTCCTAGGTAAAACTTTCATCTAAGAATACCAAGAGAACAAAGCAAAATTGGTGATAAAAGTATATTGGAAAATTGTTTAAAATTACATGCCCTATCTGAATCATGAATGTTTATTATGGCCTAGACTGTCCCTTTAAGGTTACTTCCTTTTTGAAACATAACCGTCTAAACAACAACATTTGTGTCACATGTAACTTACATTATAAACAATAAAGTAGCAAACAAATGACATTATATAGAGAAACCATATTTGATATGAAAGTCTCAGGGGAGTTCTAGCAATAAAATCTTTACTCTAAGATAGTAGACTGCTATAAGAGTCCCAGCTGATGAATAAAGTCCTCTGAAGAGTACCGCAGTGGGACGTATATGATGCATATTCAGATTAATAGTGGAGTAGTATGTATATAGAGAGCCCCAAAAACATTTAGCATAGGTATAACAAAACAATGAACCAGTTAGCTATGTAACATATGTGTTAAATTTCAAATGGCAAGATGTACCAATTATTATAAGCATAACAGGTATCTGTGAATAACAAAGCAAGAACATCATAATAGTATATAGAATATGAAAGCATGTTTACATATTGAGTTGTAGTGTGGCTGGGTTGTAGCTACTTTTGGTGTAAGTAGCCCTGATTGATATCTCTCTGATGTTGGACCTACTATACACTCCTAATCATTAATAGCATGATTCAGAATATCATTCCCATTTCTAAAGAGCCTAAGTAAATCTATAGTGTACGGAGGGGAGCAAAGATTTAAAATAAAAATAAGAACTGGGGAGATAAGATTCAACTCAAGCTCCTACATATTTAAGGGCCACTAAACCCAAAATCTTTCTTTCATGAGTCAGATAGAGAATACAAATTTAAACAACATTACAATTTACTTCTATTATTTATTTTGCTTTATTTTTTAGATATCCTTAGTTGAAGAAAAAGCAATGCACATGGGTGAGCCAATCACACAAGGCTTCTATGTGCAGCAAGTAATCAGCAGCTACTGAGTAAATCTAGATATGCTTTTCAGCAAAGAATATCAAGAGAATAAAACAAATTAGATAATAGAAGTAAATTAGAAAGATGTTTAAAATTGCATTCTCTTTCTAAATCATGAAAGAAAAAATGTGGGTTTCATGTCCCTTTAAGAGCTAAAGGGCTCGGGTAGAGGCTAACTCACTATACCTTCCAGAGTATAAAGGGCCTCTCTTGGACCAGGAGCTGAACAGATAGTACAGGGGAGGGGCTTAATATATATGTATGGTCTAGCTTGGACCTCTACCTAGGTAAGTTCACATAAGGGACTCTAAAAACAATATAGAGTAATAGTTTTAATAGGATATTTGTATGATAGAATAGAATAACATGGCTGAGCTTCCATATGTAATGAGTAGGTGTGCCCCAGGCCTTCTTAAGGGACCAAGTTAACAAGAATAATACTTAAAAAAATAGAGAGTGAGGGAACACAACATAAGCCTGTATGTGTACATACCTTATCTAAAAGCAACAATAAATGTAGAATATAAATATGAGGAGACACAACAATAACTAAATGATAACAAATATCATCAGCTAAGACAACAGTATGTACACTTGTTTGGTGTAGAGATGGTTGAGGAATTAGTAGTGCTATAACAGTTCTGCCATGCCATAGACGAAAAGTAGATGGTAATTCTTATAGTATTAGCTCTGATTGATCTGTATGGGATCATCAGCGTTTCACGTGTCTGGATGATCTGTGGATAAAAATTCAGGGATCATCTCTAGGTTCTGGCCTATCTTTCATCCTGGGTTTTGATTGAACCTTTCAGGTAAAGGTTGCCACTCAGGAGCAGCAGAATCGAGTTGTTTGGTACTGCCCGTAGGTTTAGTGTTTTGTTCAGTAGAAGGTGACATGCCCTTAGGTTCAAGTAGTTTTAACCCTTGTTCTGGTGTGGAAATGATATAGGAGTGATCACCATGCTAAAAGAAAATCTTCACTGGGAATGCCCAGCGAAACTTGATACCGTGTCTTCGGAGACATTGCGTAAACTGCTGGAATGAACGCCTTCCTGAAAGTGTGTGTGGGGAAAGATCAGGGTAGATATGTATTGCTTGATAGGGATCCTTTAGACTTTTATTTAGATAGGACGCTCTTAGCAATTTCTCTTTGAAGATGTAATAATGCAAGCGGACTATGAAATCCCTTGGGGTGTCTGAGTTGGTGTTCCTAGGACGAAGAGCTCTATGAGCCCTGTCAATAAGCAGATCATGATCTTGCAGGGATCCCAAAAGTTCCTTGAACAGACCTAGCAAAAAATTATAAAGATCAGCGATGTCCACCTCCTCCGGTATACCTCTAATTCTGGTATTGTTAGGGTGTGACCTGTCTTCAAAGTCAGCCAGTTTAGATTCTAAGTCCGTTATCATCTCGGCTTAAGATTGAGTATAGGATAGTAGGTTTGCATGGTCGAACGCAAGGTCCCCGTGCTTTCTTTCAAGTGTCTCTGTGCGTTCGCCTAGAGAGGATAGGTCCCTTTTAAGTTCTGTAACAGAAGTTTTAAGGTCTTGCTTTAAAGAAGCATAGTGAATGTCCATTTTTTTAAGATAGAGCATTAATGGACTCCATAATGGAGGAGTTAGAGAACGTGAACCTATCTGCAGAGTAATAATCTGTCTTATAGGCACCCTTGAAAGAAGATATCAATTCCCTGGAATCTTTGTCAGAATCCTCCTGGCCTGGCAGGATTTTACTGCTGAAATGATCTGCAAGGGTCCTTTTAGTGTTGCCTGTCTGTTTCTTCTTTTGGGAGTGCGACATTTGTAATAATATATAGTCGTGACAACTCGGTGGAAAGGTTGCCTGTTGGTTACAGATTCCAAAGAGATTGTAGACTAGATTGATGGGGGAGAGTGTACCCGGCACTCTATGTTTATGGTACCTACTCCAACATAAACAGATTTTTACTATATGCCAAATAAGGGAGAGGGTAGTAATAGGGCCAGCTGCCTAATAAAACTTTGTCAGGCCTCCTCTCCTGGGGAAGTGCTCCCTCAGAGAGATGTGGGAAAAAGAATGGGGGTATGACCCGCAGGCAAGTGTGCCGGCAGGAAAGGGAGGAGAGGAGTTAGGTAGCTAAGTCCATATGTCTGGAGTATAATGTGGAGATTAGCAGAAAGATTTCCACCTTCTTCACTATAAGTAGAATTGGTAGTGGTCCTAGGACACTGACCAGCCGGATCTGGTGGAGGAGTTAATTATTCACAAGGCCCCAGTGTCTTCAACCTCCCCAAATGCAGGCATTAGACAGCAGTTACATTTCCTGCGTAATGCAGTTATTACTAAGCAGAGCACTCTCATATACAAGTCCCATAGGAGCCGTAGACCCCTATAGAAATAGGCAGGGGTTAGGTATTAAGTAAATTATAACATGTGGGATCTTTATAGCAGGAAATATGTTAACAAAAAGTTCTTCGTAGAGCCCAGGCAGTCTCCTAACTCCCTTACCACTGTAAGTCCCAGGGACACAGAGGAGTGTGGGGCAGGAAATGCTTGGTGCGGGTGTGAGTTAGATACGTTGCACACTTACTTCAGACTGGAAAGATGGCTGTTCGCGCCATATGTGCAGAGACCTCTCCCGTAGGTATCAAAAGAATCCTGATCCCTCAACGAGGACCAAAGAGACTCCCTGCGTAGTAGGCAATCAGAGCGCAGGTGGTTAAGTCAGCTGGGGTAGGGGCGGCCAGTAGTGATGTCCGTGACGGCCTCTAAGATATATGCCGCACAGTGTACCTCCCGCTGTGTTAGACTCTGGGACATTCCGGTGTATTCACAGTCGGGTAAGCCGGCATAGCAGTGTTCTCTAATTCATCAGCTGGAGCTCCGATGTCGCTGCAGAGCGGAGTGGCTTGTTGATTTCTGGCCTCAGCAGCAGGATGTTCGAGGTATTTTTTCAAGTAAGGCGACCGGTATCTGGGTGAAATCAGAGTTGCTGGGATAATATACTTTAGTCTTCCTCCTGGGCACTGTAGGTGTAGGATAAACCTTTGCAATAGAAAAGTGGACAGTTCAAAAATGCTTTTAAAAGGTATATTGGTAGCAGAGCTACAGACAAACATGTCAGCTCACCATGCTAGTTAGCTCCACCCCCCCCCCAAATTTTAATGCCTCAGATAACCCTATATGGAATTTATTCAAATGGGCAGAAGCATTACAGTTCATATAACAGGAAATGAGTTGAAACATAATCCTCCATTTTTATTTTCCTCTGTTTGAGGGCATGTAGAGGTGTCTGTGTTGTGGTTGAACAGAATGGATTATTATAACATACACTCATAGTACACAAAGCATTCTGAAGTGTTAAGAATCTCATTATCACTCTGGACTAGATTATGCACCTAGGATTGTGGTTCAACTGTGAGCAAGGAAATAACGGTACAAACTCTTACAAAGTCAGTAGAATACATATTAGGTCTAACAGAAAATATCTGGCATGCAGTATTAAATGATTGAAATTGCTACCTATCACCACTAAATCTTTCAGGCAAAGAAAGTTTAGGTTCCAGAGCCATATGATGCTCATTCTGTGGTGGCCCTGACTGCAACTCATATCTAGTATTTGCAGAAACATAAGGAGCTTTGACTGCAGTAGTGGTATTTACTAGATTCTTTGATTGCATAGCCTCTGTTCTTTGTAATAAGTTTAACTGGGATGTTTGCAATTCTAGCATAGAATGGGAAGTGCTTCAATTAGTTGGGCAAAGGAGGTAATAGCCATCTCTACCAAACCCATCTTCAGGGCTTGGTTATTATGTAATGGTAAATAAAATGTTTACCTTTTACTGCAAATTAATTCAAATGTGAAGAGATGAAAAGGCAGCAGCATACATGTCAGAAGCAAGCCAGGGTCAGTAGCCAGGAGATCAGACAGTACAACAGAAGAGGGCCCTAAGGATAATTCAAAAGGGTAATCATATCCTATGAGTAAAAGTTTATTTACCAGGGAATCAATCAGTCAGTACCAGGCATATAAACAAGGGTTAAGGCAAAAGACAAAGTACTATAATCAGTAAATGTTCAAGACAGGCAGCACAAACATGAACAAACGTTACTAGGTTCTTCACATAAACATAGTCAATAAACAAATGAAGGGTGCTTGATCAGTAACACGCTCTATCTGGAAATTCAGGTGAGCAACAATAGGAGCCAATTAAACATGATTACCACAGATGGACTTCAAAAGTTTGCTTCAAGTTCTATCCCCAATGCAGCTTAAAGACGTGCTTGAGGTGTTACATAGTGTAGTTTGCATGGCTGCTGCAACTTCGAATGTGTTTCAGGAGACTTGGGAGAGGTCTTTTGCAGACCCTGGGGTGTTGGTTATCATTTCACAGGGATACCGAATAAGCTCTTGATCCAGACCTTCATGAGAAAGATTCCTACTGTCTTAAATTTATCGAGATCCATTTAAGGCCAAAGCCTTCCTGGTTTGTGTGACAGATTTTGATTCAATATGAGTTATTGATACAGTATTTGCCACAAAAGTGAACCATGATTTCTGTTCAAACCTCCTGGATCTCAAATCTTAAACAAATTTCTGAAAGTTCACACTTTTAAGATAGAGAGTTTTTGCCATATTCTTCCACTAGTGCAGGAGGGTCAGTTTATGACTACTACTGACCTAAAAGTGGCTTATTTGTATATTCCCATTAACAGGGATCATGTGCAGTATCTGAGATTTGTCTTCCTACATATGTATTACCAGATTGTAGTTCTGCCATTTAGTCTTCATATGGCCCCAATGGTATTTACAAAGGCTCTAGGGGCCTTATAGAGTGTAGTGACGGCTCAGTACATCTCAGTACTACTCTAGCTTTAGCTTGATGTGATACACACAGATGCTGTTCTTTAACTTCTTTGCAGTCATGGTTGGTGCATCAACCTGCCTCACTTTTGTGCCAGGCCTCAGGATCCTCAGGTGGATCTAACAGATGCCCTAGTGGTTTCCTTTCCTCTGTTTCTGTTGTTATCCTGGCTGATAGACAGAATCACACAAGAATGAGCTTTAGTGATTCTGATTGCTCTTACTTGGCCTTATAATGGAGTAAAAAATAACACTTTATTAAACATATATGCAAAAGACACACAGTACAGTATTTATAGTGGGACTATCACCTGTTTAATATCAGAAGCAGTCCCACCACTAAATAATAAAAACACACATTTAAAATACCAAAAGTATCAAAGGAGTCTTCCATGACACACACCACATTAGGGAGTAGCTTCTCACATTTGTCAAGCAGTGTTCCTATGCACTCAAAGGCGTCCTCTTGCCTGCACACTGCTGGGATTTTACCCAGTCAGTCGATTTTTTACTAATTCTCTAGTGCTAGATTGAATACCAAATGTGTGTAAGTGTGCTTTCAAAGAGATTCACAGCAAACAATCAATAAACTAATATTATTGCTCTAAACGAATCAGCACAATTCGCTTGATTCAAGTTGAATGTATCATCTGCTCCTTTGCATACAAAGTATCGTCATTAACAACACTGCAATCAGACACACATTCACATCAGTATGGTCTACTAATGGCCCTGGGGGCTGACTGGGTTAAATCCTAGCAGTGTGCAGACAGGAGGACGCATTTGAGCACATAAGAACACTGCTTGACAAATCTGAGAAGCTACTCCTCAGTGTAGTATGTCGTGGAAGACTCCTTTTGGTTCCTCGGCCCTTATTTTAAATGTGTGTTTTTATTATTTACTGGTGGGACTGCTTCTGATATTAAACAGGTGATAGGGATATTCCCACTTATATGTAGTCCCACTATCAGTACTGTACTGTGTGTCTTTTGCATATATGTTTAATAAAGTGTTATGTTTTAATCTATTATAAATATATATATATATATATATATATATATATATATATATATACAGGTGGCCCTCGGTTTACGCCGGTTTAATTTGCGCCGTTTCAGAATAACAACCTTTTTTTCCAGTCATGTGACTGCTATTGAAATGCATTGAAAAGCAGTGCACTAATTAAAATAGCCAGAAGGTGGAGCTGTCCGCTTGTTTTACAGCTAAGTTAAGCAAGCTTTACAGCCTGAAATGAATCTGTGTACACAGAACAGACCAGAGCTATCGAGCAAACAAGATTTAGCAGCCACTTCCCTTTTATCTTCCTGTCCAGTTGCTTGAGGTGAGGGTGCCTAACTGCCTATTAATCACTTCAGATTGAAATGCATAGAATAGGTGCAGACCCAATATTATCTAACATGCTAACAATGCAGATAACTGTTTGCAGAAAAATGCAAGTAAAAAAACGTTTTTGTTCATTAAACTTAGTTTGATGATGATGCAGTCTGTTGTGTAATTATTTTATTAGGTGCTGTTAGCAAATGTTTTTGTTCATTAAACTTAGTTTGATTATATTTTCTGTGTTGTGTGATTATTTTATTAGGTTATAATACTGTTTTAGCAATTTTTTTGTTGTTCATTTAACTTAGTTTAATTATATATTCTGTGTTGTGTGAATATTTTATTAGGTTATAATACTGTTTTAGCAAATGTTTTTGTTCATTTAACTTAGTTTAATTATATATTCTGTGTTGTGTGATTATTTGATACTGTTTATACTGCTGTTTAGCATTTTAAACAGCATTTCAAAGGTTTAAAAATAATTTATTAGGTGTTACTTACGTCAATTTTGAGAGGGGCCTGGAACCTAACTCCCTCATTTCCCATTGACTTACATTATAAACTGGGTTTCAATTTACAACGGTTTTGGTTTACAACCATTCCTTCTGGAACATAGCCCCGGCGTAAACTGAGGGCTACCTGTATATATAATTTTTAGTGCCTAATTCAACACTCAGTCTTAAGGCCATAAAACCCTACTCTTGCTTGGCCTTGCAAGATTTGGTATGCAGACCTGATTCAAATGGTATCTTGCCCACCTTAGTGGCTTACTCTCAGACCTTCTTTCTCAATGTCCAATGTCCATTCTTTCATCGGGATCTCAGAACTGACTTTGATGGCTTATCTCACATACGTTTGTCCTGATAAAATTATTAATAATTCAAGCCAGAACGACTCTCACCAGGAATATTTATCATAAGTTGTGGAAAACTATTTTTGCTTGGTGTACCAACAAGGGACATTTGGAATTAATTTTAAAATTAGTAAAGTTCTTAGACTTAGAGAAGGGCTTATCAGCTAGTTCTCTTAATGGTCAGATTTGTGTTCTCTATTATAAGAAAATTGCCAAAATTCCTTATATTCAGACTTATGGTCAGGCTTTAATAAAAATGTAGATGGTGTTTTATCCTGTTACTCCTCTTAGATTCTTAATCTGGTTCTGAGGGTTCATCCAGCATGCCTATTTGAACCTTGAATAGGATTGGACCTTCAACTTTCATCATGGAAGGTTTGCTTTCCCTTCTCCAGCTAGAAGTGTTTTGAGCTTTCAGCTTTGTCCTGTAATTCTCCTTTCCTTATTTTTTATCAAGATAAGGCTGTATGTACTATGTACACATTATTCCTTTTTTCTTAATGTGTTCTCTATAGACACTATTAATCACTCACAATCTTGAGTGTGGAAGACACAAAATCTTTAAGACGTTCTCACGATCATGAAAGTAATTAATTTATCAGGTAATCATAAATTTTGGTTTTCCTGTATTGCCCCACAACTTAAAGGGCGATTAAAGTGTAAAAATAAAATGCTCTATTATGTTAGATCATTGTATTATTGCACTATTGCTTGCTGTATTTAAAGGGACAGTAAGGTCAAAATTAAACTTGCATGATTCCGATAGAACATGCAATTTTGAAAGCTCTCCAATTTACTGCTATTATTAAATTGACTTTTTTCTCTTGGAATCCTTTATTGAAAGTAATAACTAGGTAGATTCCAGTAGTGCACTGCTGCTTTTAAGCTGAACTGGTAATTAGTGGCTGCGCATAAATACCTCATGTCATTTGCTCCCCTGGTGTGTTCAACTAGTTTCCAGTAGTGCATTAATGCTCCTGATTCTACTTATGTATGGTTTTTAACAAAAGCCACCATCAGAACAAAGTAAATTTGATCAAAGAAGCCAATTGAAGAGTCTCTTAACATTGCATGCTCTGTCTGAAATATGAAAGTTTAATTTTGCTGTTCATCTCCCTTTAAGTTTGAAAAGCTACATCATTCTTTAGAGAATATACTCAAAATAATAGTGATAGACATGGATATTTCTGTCTCATTTGGGAAGCACCATTATGGCACTGTGCTGTTAATGAGCTGGAACAATTTAATACAAGACGGAGAGAGGTAGTGCATGTGGAACTTTATTTGGTCTCAGTTACAATTATAGATGATAAATGAAAAACATGTTATGGATGTTTCACCTAGGATCAATGTCATTTTAGGTCACAATATTGAATATCAATCCCTGTAATGCATTTTACTGGTTTGTGATCAGTAGCAAAGCATTTAGTTCATGTAACAAAATGCAGTGCCAGTAAAGGAATATTTTATGGCCGGGCTACTCACACGACTCCTAAATGGTAACGGTTATTAATTCATTTAAAATGTCTAAGATTCAGCATATATCAGGAAACTAATTAGATAACAAGGTATGGAGGTTCCAAATATAAGTAAAATGCTAAAAAAAACACTGAATGTGTCCACGTTTCATTGTGTGATTAAAGGATACATCTGCAAAGGTGGGGGCACCCTTATGTTGGGAAAAGAACAAAAAATTTAAAAGTCTAAATATTGATTTTAAAATTCAAAATATTGATGAATGAAAAATGAATGATTGTTAAAAGTTTGATTCTTGAAGCTGTGTGCACCATAAAGTAAAATCAATTTTTATTCTGTTGGTTATGTTTTATTTTTTTCTATTGTTAGAGTTTGTCTGCATCAGGTAGGTTTATAGGTGTTCATAGTGTCAACCTATAATGTTGTAGCAAAAAGGGACACTATACTGTAAAATTATTTTCCCCTTTATGTGTTTATGTGTTATGATTTGTTACACCAGTTGCAGAGTATAAAATGTATGGGTCATTGGTCCTTTAGTTTTTTTTGTATAGGAGAGCAGTTTTTGCTCATTAAAAAATGCAACTGTTTAAGGGTCAGATTAAAGGTGGAGCACTAAATATCGCTCCACTGAGTAATACCAGCGCATGCTAATGTGAGATGGTATTACATGTTGATAGCAATGCGAACACAAGCTCAAGATAGCGCTCTTCCATAGGCTCCAATGGGAGCCTCGTTCTTCTGCTGTCTTACACAGCACAGAGCTAAAGTGCAGCAAAGGGGGTAAGTCTTCAAAAATGTTTAACATTAAAATAAACATAATATTTGTATTACGCAAAACATATTATCCTTTTCAAAGGGTAAATTATAAACTAATTTAAATAAAATGTAAGATATATGCTAGAAACTGCCCAAACTTATGAATAAGCTGAATTCTGGTTGAAATAAAACATAACTTTTAATCAATATATTAAAAAATGATTCTCAACAAAACTCACACACATAAAATTAAAATTGAAACTCTGTGAGGCTACTCCTCAATAGTATAAGAAAAGGAGGTGATGAGTATTGTGAAATTGAGGCCTTATGTGAAAGGTAGTCTTCACATCACTTCAGTAACCATTATAAGAGCCTAACTCACTTGCTAGAAATAGAATATATGCTATTGGGATGTAATTCCCACTCAATAGAGTATGCTAGTCCACTAGTTCTGTCAATTCTCACCGTGTGTCCCATTATCTTGGGTCACCTATAGGATATAATGTGCTTATTTCGTGGCATACTGGGGTAATAAAGTGAATTCCAAATCGTGTGTCACACTTTCTTTGGAAATCCACTAATTAGAAAATATATATTGCTTTGAGCACAAGTGTTCACTGTGTATTGTATACGTGATTAGTGCAAAATAAATGCCCTAGTAGTAGGGTTGGCAAAATAATACCTACAGTTTATTGGTATATTGTGTAAGTGACCTTGAATCACCTTATGTTACACTAGTCTCTCTAATAATCTATTACTGCTCAAGTACTGCATACCTATTGTTAAGTCAAGATATGCCTGTATTGGCTTGATACAATAATGTTTATCGGATAGGGGTATGGAATGCTTGTGCACATAAGGGTACTCTGGTATTGGCGTAATCTACCCACTCTTGTGTCACACTTTACTTGATAATTTATTGTTTGAACCAGATATCTTGTTCTGTGACTCGTGAAATTCTTGGGTAATAACTTCAATTCAATTTCTATCACACACTGTCCTCAGGTATCCACTGTTGGAAAATATATTGCTTAGAGCACAAATAATTGGTAACTGTTCTATGCGTGCTTCCTAGTAACGTGGCTGTGCTATTAGTTGCTTAATACAAATACTATTTTGTGTTTAGACTACCGTAATGGTAATATTATGCCTTGAGTATGATCCCTAGGTACACATCACCTCCTTTTCTTATACTATTGAGGAGTAGCCTCACAGAGTTTCAATTTTAATTTTATGTGTGTGAGTTTTGTTGAGAAACATTTTTTTAATATATTGATTAAAAGTTATGTTTTATTTCAACCGGAATTCTGCTTATTCATTAGTCTGGGCATAGAGTGCTAAGTGCATTCTTTCCGTGGATATCCCTCCCTTTATCCACATTTTTTGCGTATGTTTAATCTAATGCACAGCACCAACCCACATACCAAGTGTGAACTACTACACTGCAACATAATATTCAGTTGCTACATAGATATATTAATATCAGATAATACGTGGGGATTGCCAATTTTAGTGCCATTGTTTATTTGTGTCTATCATAGGCTAGAAACTGTCCGTTATAGATCACTCAGAACTTTTTTTCTGAATGCAGCACAAGGTAACATTTTTTTTTGTTATCATCATTCAACAACATCCATCATTTTCAGCCAAAAATAAAAAAAAACTAAGAATTTTCTTGCTTCATATCATTACAAAAGTAAGGCTGGTTAAAATGGATTCATTGCTATCTGTATCCAACAGGCATTTAGATCAGAAGCTGGCTGACATACAGTTTTAATGAACAGATAGTGCTGTAGGGACTTAGCTACATCACACATTAGCTTTATTCCAAATATTGATAATTGTATGTGTATGTAATTTGCACTAGTTGGCTACTGAAAATGTTTTCTATGGCAAAAAAAGAAAGAATAATTAGTAATAATCATTTGCTTAAGGGGCTTTTTCAGCTGCTTGTATAAGTGTTCAGGGAGCAAGTGACAAGTTATAATCAAAAAATCAAACAGAATATGCAGATGCAAAGGAAATATATGGGTTCCTGTCTTTGGGATTATATTTAAATCCCAAAGGCAGGTGCGGTAGATAGAAAATCTATGACATTCTGTAATGCAAAACTACAGAGTGCTGTATGACAAAAGAAAATACGTCAATCCAATGCCAACAGTCAGTCATGATTACATTGAATGACTAAATAATAAATAATTTAACATCTAGATAAAGAATTTTAGAAACTAATGGAAAAAATTAATAAAGTAGGTGCTTCAATACTTGAACCCCATCAATGTAGTTATGAATTTAAATACATCTATCAAGTTGAGTTTTCTAAGTTTATGTAAATGTAATTTTTGGTATCTTCACACAGTATATTTATATGTATGATTCACGCCAACTCTGGTGTTCATTCTAACATTTTATTTTATAAAATGTATTTAAACCCTTAACTTTGTATGTTGCTGGTCGTTAAGGGTTTCCTTGGTTATAATAGCTATAATATAACCTCCCTCCCTACTGCTGACCTCCGGTAATAGTGCGTTCTTGATGCTGGCTGCGAGACCAAAATTGCAATACCCATAGAAAGACCAAAGACGTAAAGGGTATGTCACTGGTCTTTAAGGGGTTAAAGGAACTTATATGCAAGTTAATGTGTTACATTATTTAAAATCCCGGTAAACTTAATTTGTTCTTCCTTCTTCAATGGTCTCTCATAATCTAAAAAAATACTAATTTTGTTTTGGAAATGAAGGGACATGAAACCCATAATTTTTTTAAATAATTCACATAGAGTACAAAATGTAAAAAAAAAAAACCCCTACAATTAGCACTGAATGGTTTTTACAAGAAAGCTTTTAATAATGTTATATATTTGCAAGAGCCCTAGATGGCAGTAGTGTTTGCTGGAATACAGTGTTCCATAAACCTGCATGTAACCTCTTTAGATATCCTCTTTAACAATGAATACCATGAGAATGAAGTCAATATAATAATAGTAGATTGGAAACTTTTTTTAATAAAAAAGGGGGGTTTATAACCCTTCTAATGAAATAATTGTAGTTCCTAGATATTATTTATTTTTTATTTCTTTCAACCGATTTTATTTATTTTAAAAAGAATTACAGTGTGGAAGGCGCAGCTTCCCTTGAACAGTATATAACAATCGGTAATGTTTTACAATATAAAACATACAGTCATTGAAAATTAAGAAAGAAAGCCTTCTTACAAGATTACGTTTATTTTTCTATGGTCTTTTATGGAGGCTTAAGAAAAAAAGAAGAAAGAAAAGGATGAAATTACTGCTTAGTACTGACTTATATGTATTGTTGTAAGTATAAAAGTTGGTTGAGGACTCACCCAATTTTGGAGAGCAAACCTAGCTAATCCTATGTGTTTCATGTATATATTTAGATACTACGGGACTGATTTAAGTTACTTTATATTTATTTACTGTCATTAAACTTATCTATTGTAACTATTTATGTGTGAGTATTTATTTCTTAAGGTAATGTTCCCAAAGATTCATAATTTCTGCAAACATGTCCATTTTAGCATTTTTGATATAGCAGTATTCTTTTATATCTAGAAACTCTGAACCTCTATCTGTCCACAATATTATGGATGGGGCTTCCTTGCTTTTTCAGTTTTTAGCTAAGAGGTATTTGGCGCTGTTGATCATTATGTAAAATAATTTGAGATAATGTTTGGTTTTGATTTTAGGAGGCTTATTTTAAAGCCAAATTAAAGGGTCTAGAGGGAATTGAATGTCTAATATGTTTTCTATTTCTCCTATGATAGTTCTCCAGAAGTTCTGGATAGTATTACACCACCACCACATATGCCATATCCATGTCTGCACAACCAGCAACATTTAGATCTGTTATGGTATAGGTGTTGTAGTTTGGTTGGAGTGAGATGCCATCTGTGTAATATTTTGAAATTAATTTCTTGTATTGAGATAGAGATTTAGGTTTTTGTGAATTTGTGGAAAATTGATACACTAGTTTGTGGTAGTATTATTATACCTAGTTCATCTTCCCATTTTTTCTAGAAAGGGGGTATATATCCCGGTGGGTTGAATGTCAATATTTTGGAGATTGTTGAAAGGATTTGTGTTAGTGGAGGGGTCGTATTAAGAGATTTTCAAAGTTAGTCGTCTAACCATATTTCTTGAATGTTTATGTTGTGTAATAAAGTGATGGACACGAGCATATGTGAACCAGTTGCAAAAGCAGTAATATCCCTTATCGATCAATTCTGGTTGAGTTAGTAGTTTTTCGTTAGATAATAAAAAATGTATTGGGATGTCTCTATAGAAGGTATCTGGAGTATCACTTAAAGCATGTAGCCCTAAAATTGTCCATTGTCTATTAATGATGTTAAAGGGGTGGGTCTCGAGAATATATATAGGAGTGTGTGTCTACTCATATTTTATATGTTTCCGCTATAAGCGGAAAATTAGTGAGTGACTTAATCGTTAATGTCTCCAGATTCCTACATAGTTTACCTAAATTTGGTATATTTGAGATTAGGTGTTCAAGTTGTACACACCGTTTGTGTTTATAATGTGTACACCAATCAACAATCCTTTGTAAAATTATGGCTTGGCAGGATTTGGCTATATTGGGTATCCCTAGGCCTCCTTGGAGTTTGGGGGTTTGCATAATCATTGTATTTATTTAAGGAGGTTGTCTATGCCAAATAAAGTTGCTAAAAGCTTTTTGTAGGCTTGGGATTTAATTATTAGGTAGTGGATTTGGTAACGCTTGTAATATATACAGGAGTCTTGGGAAAATATTCATTTTGAGCACATTAATTTTACGAAGCCACGATAACTTCTTAGAGAGCCAAGATTAAAGATCTCTTATAATTATTTTTTTGGATGGGAAGAAAGTTAGATATGAATGTATTTTCTATTGAAGTTGTTAATTCTATTCCTAGATAGTGTAGATAGTGAGGACACCACGTTAATGGTGTTAATTTTTTAACTATGTATATTGTGGTATTATCAAGGTTAATATTTAAAACTTCTGATTTGGATGTATTTATTGCAAAATTTGAGAGTAGCTCGAAGGTACTACATTCCTGTATTAATGGGGGTATTGATGTTTTTGAGTTTGTAATGGAAAATAAAATGTTGTCTGAAAACCGAGACATAATAGTTTTGAGTTCCAATTTGAGCTCCTTGTATTAGTGGATTCTGTCCAATTTTTGCAGCTAAAGTTTCTATAAAGCAGACAAACAAAAGAGGGGACAAAGGGCACCCCTGCTGCTGTTGGATATAGTAAATGAGTTAAATAATGTGCTATTTATTAATAGTTTTGCATTGGGATGAGAATATAGTAAAAAGATTCTATTTAGTATTTTGGGCCCAAGGCCCATATTAATTAATATGTCTCGTAGGAAGTCCCAGCCAACACGGTCAAAGACCTTTTCGGCATCTATAGACAGAAGAATTCCCCTATCTTGGATATATTGGATTAAATTGAGGGGCCTGACAGTGTTGTCTTTCACCCTCTCTTTTGGGGACAAAGCCCACCTGGTCTTGGTGAATCAGATCTGAAAGTATTAGGTTTAATCTATTTGCAAGTATTTTTGCGTATATTTTCACATCTGAATTGATTAGCGAGATGGGGTGATAATGTAATGGGTGGTCTAAAGATTTCTTCGGTTTGGGTATGAGGATAATGTGGGCTTCTAGTTATCTAAGTTATAATTGTTTGGTTTTGTCAATGTGGTTAAATAATTTAGGAATGTAAGGGAGTAGATCTTCTTGAAATAATTTGTAATATCTATTACTAAAGCCATCTGGGTCTGGGTATTTGCCAGTTACGAGATCTTTGATAGCTTTTTGTAATTCTTCTGATGTTATGGGGTCTTCCAGCTGGTCTTTTTGGTTGGTAGTGAGGTGAGGTAAATTGAGAGATGAAAGATATGTGTTTATGTCATTCAGTTTTGTGTCTTGTGAGGTTGTCTTACATTCAGGATTGGTGTTTAAGTTATATAGTTTTTGGAAGTAAGATTTGAATGTGTTTGAAATGGCTTTAGTAGAGCAGTGGATTTTGCTATGATCGTCCTTAATTCATAAAATATAGTTTTTCTGTTGTTTTTGTCTGAGGTATCGTGCCAATGATCAACCAGTTTTATTTCACCCTTTGTAGTTTAATTGTTGGAAGCAAAGTGCTTGCCTTTTGTTTTCTTTATTTAGGCGGGATGCTAGTTTTCCTTTTTCTGCCTGAATGATAATAAGTAAGTTATGGTCAGTAGGGAATTTTTAATGTTGATTTTCTAGATTTTCAATATTTGAGATTATTGATGCCAAATATGTGCATTTTTGTTTAGTGATAGAGGCTTTGATAGCTATAAGCTCTCCTCTTATTAAGAATTTGTGGACTTCCCAGGTGTTTAATGGAGATATGTCTGGTGTGTTGTTATGTAAAAAGTATTCTGATATGGATTGTGAAATTTGTTGGGTTATTATGGGGTCTGTGATAATTTGTTCATCTAGTTTCCAAATGTAATCATGTATAGGTTTTGATGGCCAGGTTAGGGAGCCAAGAACAGATGCGTGGTCTGACCATGTTATAGGAGTAATTTGGGTCGAGGTGAATAATGATAGGCCTGTAACATCTGTGAATATGTAGTCAATTCTTGAGTATTGTTTATATGGGTATGAATAAAATGTATAGTCTTCTTTTTTTGGGTAAAAGGTTCTCCACAGGTCATGTACTGTTAATTGTTTCAAGTGACATGTGTGCGTGTTATTTGTGAGATAGGAACTGAGGAATTGGTGGATGAGCAGTCCAGTGTGGGGTTTAGAGGCATATTAAGATCACCACATATTAGTAAAATTCCTTTTTGGTGTTCTAAAATAAGCTTAGTCACTGTCTTGATAAAGCTTTAATGTTTAGTGTTGGTGGTATATATGGATACTAACGTGATAGGTCGGCCATATAGTAAGCCTATCAGTAGTGATGTCGCGAACAGTTCACCGGAGAACAGTTCCCGGCGAACATAGCTTGTTCACGTTCGCCGCTGTGGGCGAACATATGCGATGTTCGATCCGCCCCCTATTTGTCATCATTGAGGAAACTTTGACCCTGTATCTCACAGCCTTCAGACACATTTAAGCCAATCAGCAGCAGACACTCCCTCACAGACCCTCCCAGCTCCTGGGCAGCAGCCATTTTAGATTCATTACGATCCTGCTTTCTTAGTGAGAGGAGGTTTAGTGTTACTGCTGCTGACATTACAGGGAGTGCAGAATTATTAGGCAAATGAGTATTTTGACCACATCATCCTCTTTATGCATGTTGTCTTACTCCAAGCTGTATAGGCTCGAAAGCCTACTACCAATTAAGCATATTAGGTGATGTGCATCTCTGTAATGAGAAGGGGTGTGGTCTAATGACATCAACACCCTATATCAGGTGTGCATAATTATTAGGCAACTTCCTTTCCTTTGGCAAAATGGGTCAAAAGAAGGACTTGACAGGCTCAGAAAAGTCAAAAATAGTGAGATATCTTGCAGAGGGATGCAGCACTCTTAAAATTGCAAAGCTTCTGAAGCGTGATCATCAAACAATCAAGCGTTTCATTCAAAATAGTCAACAAGGTCGCAAGAAGCGTGTGGAAAAACCAAGGCGCAAAATAACTGCCCATGAACTGAGAAAAGTCAAGCGTGCAGCTGCCAAGATGTCACTTGCCACCAGTTTGGCCATATTTCAGAGCTGCAACATCACTGGAGTGCCCAAAAGCACAAGGTGTGCAATACTCAGAGACATGGCCAAGGTAAGAAAGGCTGAAAGACGACCACCACTGAAGAAGACACACAAGCTGAAACGTCAAGACTGGGCCAAGAAATATCTCAAGACTGATTTTTCTAAGGTTTTATGGACTGATGAAATGAGAGTGAGTCTTGATGGGCCAGATGGATGGGCCCGTGGCTGGATTGGTAAAGGGCAGAGAGCTCCAGTCCGACTCAGGCGCCAGCAAGGTGGAGGTGGAGTACTGGTTTGGGCTGGTATCATCAAAGATGAGCTTGTGGGGCCTTTTCGGGTTGAGGATGGAGTCAAGCTCAACTCCCAGTCCTACTGCCAGTTTCTGGAAGACACCTTCTTCAAGCAGTGGTACAGGAAGAAGTCTGCATCCTTCAAGAAAAACATGATTTTCATGCAGGACAATGCTCCATCACACGCGTCCAAGTACTCCACAGCATGGCTGGCAAGAAAGGGTATAAAAGAAGAAAATCTAATGACATGGCCTCCTTGTTCACCTGATCTGAACCCCATTGAGAACCTGTGGTCCATCATCAAATGTGAGATTTACAAGGAGGGAAAACAGTACACCTCTCTGAACAGTGTCTGGGAGGCTGTGGTTGCTGCTGCATGCAATGTTGATGGTGAACAGATCAAAACACTGACAGAATCCATGGATGGCAGGCTTTTGAGTGTCCTTGCAAAGAAAGGTGGCTATATTGGTCACTGATTTGTTTTTGTTTTGTTTTTGAATGTCAGAAATGTATATTTGTGAATGTTGAGATGTTATATTGGTTTCACTGGTAAAAATAAATAATTGAAATGGGTATATATTTGTTTTTTGTTAATTTGCCTAATAATTATGCACAGTAATAGTCACCTGCCCACACAGATATCCCCCTAAAATAGCTATAACTAAAAACAAACTAAAAACTACTTCCAAAACTATTCAGCTTTGATATTAATGAGTTTTTTGGGTTCATTGAGAACATGGTTGTTGTTCAATAATAAAATTAATCCTCAAAAATACAACTTGCCTAATAATTCTGCACTCCCTGTATATAAAAGTTTTTTTTTTATTAAACTGGACAGTAGACTGGAACCTTTTTTGGCAGAATAAATATATTTTTTCCAAAAGGGGGGCTATTGGAGAAATTATATTTATTCAGCCAAAAAATGTATTTTCTTTCTTTCTTTTTTTTCCCCAGGAAGCTCACGTGCGGTTGTGATCATATGGAGGAGCCTCCACTGCTTGTAGGTACAGCTGTACCGCACACTTTTTTTGGCCGTCACGCAATGTAACTACCACACCTTTCAAAAAGTCCTTTTTCAATAGGACTTCCACAGCGCCGGTATTACAAGTTTGCCTGTCCGGCCAAAAAGTGAGCGGTACAGCCTATAACTACAAGATCTGTACCGTCATCTGAAAGTCAGTAGTTATGGGTTTTACATTACAAAGCTGTACCTTAAAACTCATAACTAAAGTGTTAGAAAGTACACTAACACTAATAAACTACCTATGAACCCCTAAACCGAGGCCCTCCCGCATCGCAAACACTATAATAAAATTATTAACACCTAATCTGCAGCTCTGGACATCCCCGCCACTATAATAAACATATTAACCCCTAAACCGCCGCACTCCCGCATCATAAACACTAGTTAAATAGTATTAACCCCTAATCTACTGCCCCTAACATCGGCACAACCTACATTACTGTTATTAACCCCTAATCTGCTGCCCCAAAATCACCGCCAGCTAACTACACTTATTAACCCCTAATCTGCCGTCTCCAATGTCGCTGCCACTATACTAAAGTTATTAACCCCTAAGTCTAACCCTAACCCTAACACCCACTAACTTTAACATAATTCAAATAATTCCAAATAAAAATTACAATTAATGCCTAAATTATTCCTATTTAAAACTAAATAAATACTTACCTGTAAAATAAAACCTAAGCTAGCTACAATATAACTAATAGTTATATTGTATCTAGCTTAGGTTTTATTTTTATTTCACAGGTAAGTTTGTATTTATTTTAACTAGGTAGACTAGTCTAGTTAAAATAAATACAAAGTTACCTGTAAAATAAAACCTAACCTGTCTTACATTAAAACCTACCATTACACTAAAATTAAATAAATTAAATAAAAAATGTTTTATCTAAATTACAAAAAAATAATAAACACTAAATTACACAAAATAAAAAAGAAATTATCAAATATTTAAACTAATTACACCTAATCTAACAGCCCTATCAAAATAAAAGACACCCCCAAAATAAAAAAAAACCCTAGCCTACACTAAACTGCCAATGGACCTTAAAAGGGCCTTTTGCGGGGCATTGCCCCAAAGAAATAAGCTCTTTTTTCTGTAAAATAAAA
The DNA here is from genome assembly GCF_027579735.1 of Bombina bombina. NCBI lineage: Eukaryota > Metazoa > Chordata > Amphibia > Anura > Bombinatoridae > Bombina > Bombina bombina. Next base: position 1,071,085,169 of record NC_069500.1, read on the forward strand.
ATACAAACAACTCCCCAACAGTAAAACCCACCACCCACACAACAAACCCCCCCAAATAAAAACCTACCTAAAACCTACTTAATAACCTAATCTAAAAATAAAACCCACCCAATAAACCCTTAAAAAAACTAACACTAACCCCCTGAAGTTTCACTTACAGTTTTTGAAGACCGGACATCCATCCTCATCCAGCCGGGAGAAGTCTTCATCCAAGCGGCAGGAAGTCCTCAATGAAGCCGGGAGAAGTCTTCATCCAAGCGGCAAGAAGTCATCCTCCAGGCGGGCACAAGTTTTCATCCAGACGGCAGCTTCTATCTTTATCCGGTGCGGTGCATCCTCTTCTTTCCATGGCTATTGAAGAATGAAGTTTCCTTTAAATAACATAATCCAAGATGGCATCCCTTGAATTCTATCAGCCAATCAGAATTAAAGGGTAAAAATGCAATCAGCCAATAGGATTGAGCTTTAATCCTATTGGCTGATCCAATCAGCCAATAGAATTGAGTTCGCATTCTGTTGGCTGTTCCAATCAGCCAATAGGATTTTTTACCCTTTAATTCTGGTTGACTGATAGAATTCTATCAGCCAATAGGAATTCAAGGGACGCCATCTTGGATGAAGTCATTTAAAGGAAATTTCATTCTTCAATAGCCATTGAAAGAAGAGGATGCTCCGCGCCGGATGTCTTGAAGATGGAGCTGCTCCATGTCAGAAGGATGAAGATAGAAGATGCCACCTGGATGAAGACTTCTGTATAGTGGCGGCAACTTTGGGCACCGTAAAAGAGCCAAATGCCCTTTTAGGGACAATGCCCATCCAAATGCCCTTTTCAGGGCAATGGGGAACTTAGGTTTTTTAGGTAGGTTTTTATTTGGGGGGGTTTGGTTGTGTGGGTGGGTGGTGGGTTTTACTGTTGGGGGGTTGTTTGTATTTTTATTTTACAGGTAAAAGAGCTGATTTATTTGGGGCAATACCCCCGCAAAAGGCCCTTTTAAGGGTCATTGTCAGTTTAGTGTAGGCTAGGTTTTTTTATTTGGGGGGGGCTTTTTTTATTTTGATAGGGCTATTAGATTAGGTGTAATTAGTTTAAATATTTGATCATTTCTTTTTTATTTTGTGTAATTTAGTGTTTATTATTTTTACTATTATTATTTTTAACTAGGTAGCTAGTAAATAGTTAATAACTATCTACTAACTAGTCTACCTAGTTAAAATAAATACAAACTTACCTGTAAAATAAAAATAAAACCTAAGATAGCTACAATGTAACTAAATCTCAACAAATACTACAGTATTGGTTTTGAACCTCCTAAAATTGTTACTAACTGATGACTGTGCTTAATTTATTGTTGGAAATGAACTTGTCTTTGCAAATAAGATAAGAAACAATTATTTTTAGGACATAATTATGAAATAAAATTGTATAAAATAAGCAATTCAAAGGGATAGTCTAGTCAAAATTAAACCTTCATTTCATTTAGCACCTGGGTAGCGCTTGCTGATTGGTGGCTACATTTAGCCACCAATCAGCAAGCACTACCCAGGTGCTGAACCAAATGTGGGCTGGCTCCTAAGCTTACATTTTTGCTTTTTCAAATAAAGATTCCAAGGGAATTAAGAACAATTGATAATAGGAGTAAATTAGAAAGTTGCTTAAAATTGCATGCTCTATCTGAATCATGAAAATGTAATTTTGACTATAGACTAATCCTTTAATAAAAAGTTTCAGATAACAATATGCTCACTCTGGACCAAGCTTAGAGGACAAAATAAATGCTGATTTATTAAAGTACTTTTGGCACCAAAGGCAACTTTATGTTTTTAAATGTGGACAATTACTTGTTTTTGATACATGTAGCTAACAAATGGTGATAAGCCATGATCCTATCTTCTGGCTGTCTTTGAGATGCGCAGAAGTATTTTTTTTATATGCTAAGTAAATGACTTATGCATTTGAAAACATAGAATAGAAGTTATTACTGTGTTGCGGTTTTCTGATATTCTCGTTTTTTCCATTGAATTTTGTTCAGAGCATTTATGAAATATTCCTTGGATGTTAACCCAATGCACTGGTGCATTGCTGAATACGAGGGCGTATTGCTCTCCGCTTTCAGCGAGGTTTGGTGGACCTGATCCGCACTGTCGGATCAGGTCCGCCAGACCTTTGATAAATATGCCCCTATAACTCAAGGAGAAGTTGCACTGTATATACAATGTCTTTCAATATAACAATTGTTTTACCTTTCTGTATTGTTTAGATTTGTTATCAATTATATAGTAGCGTAAATATTTTTAAAGCTCCTGTTAAAGTGGAATGGCTCCATTTATTAAGCAGCGGATGCTGCTTTGGAGGCCCATCATTTCAGCCTCATCTGAAACGTAAGTTAAGAAGCAGCGGTTGTAAGACCTGCTCCTTAACCTTTTTGGTCATTTTTGTTGAAAAATGTATTGCTAATATTTCAGATACAAAGCTCCGTAAGCATAAAACAAAAAGCACCTTAACACTTTTCATTAAGGAGTTCTAATAATACAGAAAACAAAATCCTGTGCATATCTTTCCTGGCCTCCATCTTGGAGTCTGGAAGAAGCAATTTCTTTGGTATATCATTTCATTATTTACGTTCCCCTCAAGATATACAATAAGGAATCCAAATAAGATTCAAAATGTATTCACCACAATAGTCGCTTATCCAACTCATTAGTAATATTTAGTTGTGGTTGTGCAGTTATTTTTGTTTTCATAGTACTTGGGTGTTCATTACTTATTTTGGGACTTTTGAAACTGCATAACAACTAAAGATCCAAAGAAGAACTGAACTTTTCTAAATTTGGATTACACATACTTCAATGTACCGGACAACTAGGTTTCTGATTGGACAACTACTCCCACGTATTTTTTCATTCATCCAAGCTTCCTTTGGCATTAGAAAAGATAAAAGAGAAAAAATGCTTCTAGAGATGGATGCAAACGAAGCAATTTGCTCAATAAAGTTAAACATTATGATACAAATTATTATACAAATTTTTGTACATATTTGTAAATCAAACTACATGTGAAACATATTTATCCCATGTTCGTCTTTCCAAAAAAAAGCCCTATCTTTAACATGGAGCAGAAAAGTTCTCGGCGATCACAATTTATTTTTTGATAATTTTCAACAGGTTTTCAAGACCATTTTACACTTATCAAATTTGACGCCTAAAGGCACTTGATATAGTTCCGTACTGGCCTTTGTGACATATTTGCTAGTGTTCCAACACTATTTGTTATAATTGTATTATGTTGCACATGTGCAAGGCATTCTGAAATGCCCATAGGCTACATTGTAGAGGTGTAGATACATATATGGGGGCATATTTATCAAGGTCTGGCGGACCTGATCCGACACTGCGGATCAGGTCCGCCAGACCTTGCTGAATACGGCGAACAATACGCTCGCCATATTCAGCATTGCACCAGCAGCTCACAAGAGCTGCTGGTGCAACGTCGCCCCCTGCAGACTCGCGGCCAATGGGCCGCCAGCAGGGGGTGTCAATCAACCCGATCGTACTCGATCGGGTTGTATTGTGGCGATGTGTGTCCGTCTGCTCAGAGCAGGTGAACAGGTTATGGAGCAGCGGTCTTTGTGACCGCTGCTTCATAGCTGCTGTTTCTGGCGAGTCTAAAGACTCGCCAGAAACAGGGGCCATCCAGCTCCATACGGAGCCCATGGTCTAGATTTACTAAAGCTCTATTCATCACTATTATATAGTCCATCTGATGGGTTTTAATACACAATATCCCACCAAGACCCCAACATCTAGAAATAGCTAATAGCAATTACGTTCTGTAAATTTTTATTTCTAATTCATACTCACATTGTCGTGATTGTCAGTTTCAATAAAGCTATCTTCATATACAGAATTTCAAAAGGAACCACACCCTTGTGACCGGGATATCAAATGAGTATTAATTTTGTTTAAAAGTCTAATAAATATATTTTTTATACAATTTAATGTTACAATCTGTATTTTTAACACAAAGTTTGCAAATTCACTAATTGTACAAATTCAAGTTTTGTTTTTGTAATAAAAGGGGCTTATGTTAAAGTAATACTAATACTCATGACAAACAGCTTCTTTTAAGGGCTGTTGTAATAAAACTAAATGCTCTAATTCATTACATGAGCATGCTATTTTTAACACTATAAAGGTCCTTTAGTGCATTAGGATATCTTCACTTTACACAAGCATACTACATGAAGAAGGGATTGAGAATGTCAGATTATTTTTAAACAAAGAACCCTCCATGTTCCAGGAACAAAAAGTGTTTATCATTCAAGGTATCAGATATATCTGGACAACTAATGGAAAATTTTACAAAAAAATATGAGGCACAGCTATATTGACCAGGTTCACGCCTAGCTCAAAACATAATGGGTGAGATTACATATGCAGCGCAAGCTTCAGCGTAACTGCTGAAATTAGCATTGCCTGTAATTTCCCCTCGCACATAAGGGAATCACATAAACCCTGCTGGCAGTTAATAGACTGCCGTAAATCAGATAAACTAGCGATGTCCAGAAATGTTAGTAGATACACATTTCTGGAATCGCCAGTGACGTACGGCAGTTTAGAAACTGCCAGACCCTAAGAAAATGAAAAAAGTTAAAAATCCCGTAAAAGTCTAACCCGCCTCCCAAAAGTAAACCCGACACGTCAAAACCCTTATATCCACCATCACCCCACATTGCAACTAATAATAAAAGTATTAACCCCTAAACTGCCAACCCCCCACAACGCAATATGCCTAATTAAACTATTAACCACTAATCTGCCATTCAACAACATCGCAATCTACCTAATAAAAGTATTAACCCCTAAATCCGCCAACCCCATCGCAAACTACCTAATAAATCTATTAACCCCTTATCCGGCCATCCCCCCACAACACATTAAACCTAATTATACTATTAACCCCTAAACTGCCAACCCCCACATCGCAATAAACCTAATTAAGCTATTAACTCCGAAAACGCCAACCCCTAACGCAAATAACTATCGGCTAGGTTCCGAGTTTTGCGTTATGAGTGGTGCGGTGCTAACATGCACGTTATTGTCACCGCTCACTTCCCTACAGGGCTGGTATTACAGGTTTATTAAAACCCGACGTTATCAGGCAAAAAGTGAACGTAGAGCAAAACTGAGCTCCATACCGCACTCCAATACCAGCGGTGAGCTGGTTTTATGTGCTTGTGCACAATTTCCCCATAGACATCAATGGGGAGAGCTGTCTGAGAAAAAGTCTAACACCTGCAAAAAAGCAGTGTAAATCTCCGAAACGCAGCCCCATTGATTCCTATGGGGAAACAAAATTTATGTTTACACCTAACACCCTAACATGAATCCCGAGTCTAAACACCCCTAATCTTACACTTATTAACCCCTAATATGCCGCCCCCGACATCGCCAACACCTACATTATACTTATTAACCCCTAATCTGCTGCTCCGGACATCGCCGCCACTATAATAAACCTATTAACCCCTAAACCGTCACACTCCTGCATCACAAACACTAGTTAAATATTATTAACCCCTAATCTGCCACCCCTAACATCGCCGCCACCAACCTACGTTTATTAACCCCTAATCTCTCACCCCCAATGACGCCACCACTATACTAAATGTATTAACCCCTAAACCTAAGTCTAACCCTAACACCCCCTAACTTAAATATAATTAAAATAAATCTAAATAAAACCTACTATCATTACCTAAATAATTTCTATTTAAAACTAAATACTTACCTGTAAAATAAACCCTAAGATAGATACAATATAACTAATTTTGATCATTTGGTTTATTTTTTACTGTAATGTTAGACTTTTTATTTGTTACAATTTTAGATTAATTTAATTTTTTATTAATTTAACATAATAATCCACATACATATTAAAGGTACATCAATCATATGAATAGAATATTATCCATGTTCTAATCCCCCTTCAGTATGGGGTACAACCCAACAGAGTCTTGTTATTTAGAGTACATGAGAAGAGATTACACATTGGCTTATCTATCCTCCTTTCTCCGTTCAAAGAGAAGGAGATAATCCTCTATCCCAGCTCTCTCAAGATCAGAGTTCTCTTAGGGTCCTCTAATAATCCATAAACCCATCTTTCAACTGTCCCCTTTGGGGAGGAGATGATCGTATAGAAATTTCATCTAGATGTCTATTACTGTTCTATATATTATGTGAAAAAAATGTTTAAAAGCATAACAACATTTTCCATTTTTAACAATAAATTTTAACAATACATTTTTAACAATAAAAACCAATTGTAGGAGAAAAAAATGAAGAAGAGAAAAAAAATAAAAAATAAAAAGAAAGAATAAACAATAAATACATAAGTGAACATTTTCTGTCGAACTTTGAGAGTTTCTTATTTTTTTATTTTTAATTAGTCATCTAAATTAGGTGCATATTTTCTCCATCAGGTCAGAGTGGTTTGTATTTAATAGGGGTATTGTTAAATAGCCTAGAATATCTCCTACAATTCATGTACTAGGAATCTGCTGTGTTCTCTCTATCTGTTATCACATAGGTATCTTTATTCATTATCCAATAGAACCAGATCTTCTGGAACTGCTCTGGTGTGCCTCGTATCCAGGCTGCAGAATCTGACATTGTATAGATGTCATTTATTTTATTAATGACCTCTGGCCAAGTGGCTATCCCCATCCTCCAGTATTTGGCAATATTTATCCTAGTTGCTGTACATATTAGTCTGATAAAGGTGTTTATTGCAGGGTTAAATGTTTTGTCAAGTATATGTAAAAGGCCTGGGAGGATGTCAAGGAGATCAGTGCTTAGCATGTTGGACAATTTGTCCCATATTTTCTTTACCTCCGCGCATTCCCACCACATATGGATGTAGTCACCTACTTTTGAGCAACCTCTGTAGCATAATCTATTGCTTTGTGGGGAGTAGTGTGAAGTTTTTATTGGTGTGAGATACCATCTAAATGAGGTTTTGACACAGTTTTTAATAAGCTCAGCGTTTAGCAGTCCTCTACTGGAATTATAGAAGATTTTAATCCATTTTTCCTGATTATAAACTTCACCTATATCTCTCTCCCATTTTTCTAATAGTGCAGGTTATGTAGTATACTTAGCTTCATATTGGCAAGTAAAGTTGGGTAATATTTTTTTTATTTCTATCTAAGGTGCTACACATTCGTTCTAAGGTGGTGTATGATTGCGAAGTCTGATGTTGGCGGTATTTTGTTATAGCTGATGTTATTTGAAGATATAAAAACCAGTATAGTTTTAAGGGTTGCAATATGTCCTGCATCTGGTTATATGAAATTGTCTGTCCTTTGTCAAAGAAGTCAGCAACCCTATAGAGTCCTTTATTTTCCCTTTTTCTGAGGTGTTTGCATGATTCTGGAGGGACTAGGAGTCCCATTGGCATAATTAGGGTAAATTGTGCTATTAGTTAGGATTTAGTGAGGGATTTTCATATTTGTATGGACTCTAAAGTTATTTGTGACCTATATAAAGTTCTATTTGTTTTGTTGATTTGGTCCCAGAGAATATCAGCTGGATTCTCATATCCCGCTAATACAGTTTCTATCTTAGTCCAGGTAGTCTCTCGAAAATGTTTACCTAGTAGGGTTGTTTGGGCCAGTCTTGCTGCCTGGTAGTAGTCAAGTAGGTTTGATACACCTAACCCATCTGTCTGTGTTGGTTCAAAATATATGATGCCACTCGGGCTGTTTTATTACCCCTGAGGAATGTAATCAAATTGGATTGTAGATTACTTAATTCCCTCTGGGGTACCTTAACCGTAAGTGCTCTGAAGAGATATAGTAGCATGGGCAAAAGATTCATCTTAATACCCACTAATCAGCCATACCATGAGAAATTATCTTTCTTCCAATTTTCTAGATCTCTCCTGAGTGATTTAAAGGCTGGTGTATAGTTTGCTCTATATAGGTCGCTATATAAATTAGTTATTTTAATCCCTAGGTATGTGATTGATTTTTTTAGCCCATGTAAATCCAAAATTGGCCTCAATCAGCTTCTTAGTATGTGCCGGTAATGTAAGTGGTAAGCTTCGCACTTGTCCAAATTTATTTTGTAGTCTGAAATATTGGAAAACTCAGTTAGCAATTTATATAAATTGGGTAAGGATATAAGGGGTTTTGTTAGTGTCAAAAGGACATCATCCACAAACAATATCAATTTGTATTCTGAGCAGTTAAGTTTTACTCCAGAAATATCTGGAGATTGCCTTATACATGATGCTAACGGCTCAATGCAAAGAGCAAATAGGAGTGATGACAGAGGACACCCATGACGCATCCCGTTGAGAATCTTGATGGTTCTGGATTTATATCCAGCTGCTCTGACATTGGCAGTTAGGGCAAAGTATAGATTTATTAAAGCTTTTAAGAAGTTTCCCCCAAAGCCCATTTGTTCAAGAACCTCAAACATATAGTTACAGTCTACCCTATCAAACACCTTCTCCTCATCCGGGGATAGAAGTAGAGAAGGCGTTCCAGTCCCAAACAAATATTCCACAAGTGGGATTCTATGTCATACGTTATATGGGGCTTCCCAGTCTTTAATAAACCCCACCTGACCTGGGTGTATCATTGAGGAAAGATATTTGTTAATCCTATTGGCTAGAATTTTAGTAAAAAAAAAAATGAAATTCTGATTAATCATGGAAATTGGTCTATAGCTTTGGCATTTTTTAGGGTTTTACTGGCCTTAGGGATAACTACAATTTTGGCTTGTAATATCTTAGGGGGTATGGGTTTTCCTTGTATAATGTCATTACAGAATTTAAGAAGGTGTGTAGTTAATGTTGTTTTAAATAATTTATAATACTACCCAGGAAAACCATCTGGCCCTGCTGCTTTGCCTGATTTAAGATCTTTTATGGTAGTTATTTCTGTGCTCAGTTTCTCACTTTCTGAGTCTTCTAGTCTTTGCAATGCTGGTCGAGTGATTGGCTTTTTTGCCGTCGTACAGATTCTCATAATATTTGGCAAAGCTGTCAGCTATTTCCTGTGGATGTGAGGTAGTGGAGCCATCTAATTTCTGTATTTGTGGAATGGATAGATTCTTAGTTCTCTTTCTTAATTTATGTGCTAAATATTTATCTGGTTTGTTGGCGTAAAGAAAGTAATGAGCTTTTAGCCTCTGAATTGCTCTGAGAGAGGATTCATTTAGGATTTTCAAGCAAATCTTGCCTCTTGGTCGATAACATGTTTAGAGTTGCGTGCGAGAGGGTCTGTTGTTTTTTTCTAGCATCCCAATTTCCTTGTAAAGGGAGGCTTTTTTCTCTTTATTTGTTTTTGTATATGTTGGCTTTTCTTTGATAAGTAAACCTCTTATGTATGGTTTATGGCCCACATATAGTGTTTGGACGAACTGTAGGGCTAGTGTTTTTTTTTCTCAGTATTCCGTCAGGTCTTTTAATAGTTTATAATTTACTGCTGGGTGTTTTAGGGAATTTAGGTTGTAAGTCCAGGATCTTTGTCGATGTATATCAACTAGGCCTTTCATATCTAATTGGATTATGGAATGGTCCGACCATACACATGTTTGGATAGAGGCAGAAAGTAATAATCTAGTTTAGAGTAGGTCTTATGTGCATGGGAGTAATATGTATAATCTTTGGTGTTTCCATATAAATGATTCCATAATTCTATAATATTATGGGATGAGAGTAAGTCTCTTATGGATTTAACTGCTGAATTATGTCTGAGTTGTTTATTTGTAGTTTGTGTTAGTGTTTCCCCTTTACCTGTGTAGGAGGTCATAGTGATATTAAAGTCACCCACTAAGATTATTCTTGTATGGGGTCACTGTGTTAAGATATGTGATATAGGACGAAAAAAAGTGCTTTGTTTTTCATTGGGGGCATATAGGTTGCATAGGGTAGCTAGTGTGTTTTGGATATATCCTCTAACTATAATATATCTGCCTTCTGTATCCCTAACAACAAGTTATGTGTATTATGGATGAGTATAGAAACCCCTCTTTTTTATCAGTGATGGCATGGTAGTGTAGAGAAAAGTGTCTAGCCCAGTATTTAGGGATCTGTTGACAGGTGAAATGAGTTTCTTGTAAGAATATAATTTTTGCTTTCAAGGTCGCATATATATATATTTTTTTTTGTTTAAATAGTTTTTATTGAGGTTTATGATAAAATGACATACAAATACAAATACAGATGAAACTGCTATGTAACAACGAGAAACATCATCGTACAGTAAGAGCTCAGTAGCTATCAATATCAAGTCACTAATAGTATAATATACAGTAGTTTCTAATGACAGGATAAAAGTAGACGATAGTATGTACTGCATAGAGTCCCAAAACTAAGCAAACCTCATACATTTTTTACTTTTGTAACACTTGACACAACGGTTCATTAACATTTTTCCTTAGAAGTAGTTCCCTTAATGGACCTTTAGGACCTCCTGGGCCCAGTTCTTTACACAAGTGTTGCATAGGGAAAAGCAGTAACATAATAAACAACAGTGAACACTAAACATAAACAACCTGCTAATATGAGGACGAAAAAAAACAACACAGGGATGTTACAATTACTGAATAACTTATCAGGTTGCTGCCTGAATAAATATAAGTGATATTATACTAAAACTGTGTGAAGGGACATTTTCCCGCAGTGAAAAGAAGAATAACATATAAGTCTTTTATAGCGGGGGAAGATAGATATTGAAGTAGAAGTAGAACTACCGTGTGATTTAAAGTTCATATATATATATATAGATTCCTTATTATAAAAATGCACAGTTATGTAATATGAAGCAAGGATATAAGGATCAAACTTCAATACATAAGAAAAAATATGATTACATTTGCGGTATTTATCTAGGGAACCGCATTAAAACACGTCAAGCATATTTACGGATGCCTGAGTGTATTGGTGGTGGGGGGGAGCTATATATATAAATATAACAAACAAGAGTAGGAATTGGTTATGGAAACAACAGAAATATTATTATATTATACAATACCTCTGGGGCGCACAGTTGGCACACAGTGATGTAGTGGGAGTAACATCTAAGTACGGTCTAGATATTATAGCTAGTAGTATCAACCTCAAGGGGGGAGCCATATATATAAATACAACAAACAAGAGTAGGAATTGGTTATGAAAACAACAGAAATATTATTATACTATACAATATAATGCCTCTGGGGCGCACGGGTGGCACACAGTGATATAGCGGGAGTGACAACTAAGTATGGTCTAGACATTATAGCTAGTAGTATCAGCCTTGATTAAAAATTATCTCTAAGCTGGAGTGATGTAATCACATATATGGCGTATATTAGCTAAACTATGCATTAACTAGCTATGTTGAGCTTAAGCACAAATATTAGGAGGCCAAACAAACACTCCCAGAGTATGCACGTTGTATTCATATTATTGAAGATTTAGTTTGAGAGATCATATACTATACCACCCCGTCGCGTGGGCATGGGCCCTATGCCCCACAGCAAGGCAAAGTACATTCTAAGACAGATATGCATACAGGTGATATGTATAATAATAAGCTAGACAAACATGCATCAGAGCAATTTCCATCATAAGGATTTGAGATATTTTATGAGACACTTAGATGCCATAATTATGGATATTATGGTCCCAAAGGCAAGACATGGGGGTACAAAGAGTATTAAGCACAAAACATTGTGGTGAACAAAAGTATAATGAAACATGACTCCCCTCCAGCGGTGGAAATGGCTATTGCATCCCATACCTAGAAATATTATTTGAGAACTAAATTCTGCACTATAACTTGTTTTACATATAACTTGATCTATAAATAAGCAACCCAGATCAAAGGGACTGTCCCGTGCTGACCAGGGAGCTAATACATCCGGCATTGTCGCCATCATAAAAAGACCCCAAGATATCTGTAAATTAATACCAGGATACAACAATGTTAATGCATAAAGTGTTAGCCCAAATGAGGGCAAAAAGTTTGCCATCTACCCGTAAGCTTGGGATAGAGAGTCTAAGAGATGTAAAAAGTTCACCACAGTAACTTATCACAGTTACACAATATTATGAGTACATCAGATCTGAGGGGATTTGAGCTGACCTCAATGGCGTAGCAAGGGAGATTCCAGTTATCCCACGCCATGACATACCAATACCCTTTATGGGAAATAAACATCAAAGCATACATGCATCAAAAATAATAAAGTTAAAAAGAAAATTTAAGTTACGGCAGCATGTCAGATACCAGGCTCAGAGTTGGTAGATAAGGGGATATGCGTCCTTAAAGTACATTTACATTATCTCACAGATCAAGCTAGCAAAATTTGTTAGGGACCCAGTCTGAGTGTAGCAGGACCCAATGGAACGAATGTCCAGCAAGTAAAGGAATTATCACCGGCACAGAAGTTGTCCCGCTCACCCCGGCCTCTCCCTCTGCCGCGGACCGCCAGGATCCCATTGTAGATGTAGCGACGCTGCACAAAGAAGCACAGCCACCAGAAGTATAGGCCCCACAACAGCAGAGCTGACTAACCAGACCTTTCCGCCTCTCAGATTTTCTGCAGACGGCAGCAGGTAGGTGATCTGTTGCGTGAGGGGAGCCTCCACAAAGCTCTTAATACGGACTGCAGTGTCCAGGCTCTGTATGTCTCGGGAGCATAGAATCTTTTTCTCTAGAGTAGGTGTCTCTCCAACACAGCCGACCTCCTGTGCGCACACTATAAGGCTATCGTAGGTGCTTGCTTGTAGAGGGCTCCATAACTTCACCTGCCAATCCACGTCAGGGCTAGCTGAAACATCTTGCTCTGTTGCCGCTATAAGAGCCCGTGACAAGTTGGAGAAATGAGTGTCAATTAGGGCTTTGATTTCTTTGTCCCACATGGCCAGCGTCATCTTATCTTATGCCTCCACAAAGGCCGCTTCGTCTCTCCGGTAAATCACAGTGATTTGTGCTTCAATTTTCTCAGGCAAATAGTAAAAGGAGCTTATAGAAGTATGGTCGGTCTCTGAGTAATGTTGAGCTACATAATAGAGTGGATTTAGCTTCATTTATTATATCCAGAGCTAGGAGCTCTACACACTTGCGACCATCTTCTTCAGTGGCTAGCTCCGCCCCCTCAAGGTCGCATATATATTAAGGGCAGTTCTACACTTAATATCAGTATTAAGTCCTCTCACGTTATGTGAGATAATTCTTAAGTTAGCAGACATACTTCATATTGAGGGCAACTGTCCTGTCTATTCCCTGTCGTCTATTTTGTGGTATATGAGTTCTCTGTGCCTATTTCATACCCTTAAGAGGTATTTCTCAATATTTTGACCTCGTTGGAAGCTAAACTTGTCTCTCAGTTCGACATAAAACAGGTAATATACATTTTACCAATGAACAGAAAATGCAAAACAAATACAAAACATATTAACATTAACATATTTAATGGGTAATTCTTAAACATTTGGTGTTTACTTATTGGGTTAAACATGCAAATTGAAAAAATGTTATTCAGAAATATATATCAGTAAAAGCTTATATATTGCTCCCAGTGGCGTAGCGTGGGTTGTCAGCGCCCAGGGCAAGGTAAGAATTGCGCCCCCCTAACCCAACTGTCCAGACTCCAGGGCAGGCGCTCCCCACCTACGTCCACAGTGTATTAGGCACTCACTGCTCAACTAGAGTTATTTAGAGCCGCGGCGGCAGAACCAGAGGGGGCGGGGATATATGACAGTGACAAACGTCATATATCCGCTTCCCTCCCTCATAACGCGGAGTTGCCTCTGGTCTGAGGTCTGTCTGGCCCGCCCTTGCCCCCTGGGAATCAGATTCTTTATGTAAGTGTAAATATTCACACTTATGCGGCTGCCTCACAGAGGGGAATATTCACACAGTGACACAGTTTCACACTTATGCCGCGGCGCTGAGCACAGAGGGGGAGGCAGGCAGGCAGGAGCGGCAGTCGGCAGAGTCTGACTATACACAGTGTGTATTACACACAGTTTCACACTTAACTTATGCGGCGGGCTGCCTGACAGAAGGGAATATTCACACAGTGACACAGACAGTTTCACACTTATGCCGCGGCGCTGAGCACAGAGGGGGAAGCAGGCAGGAGCGGCAGTCGGCAGAGTATAACAATAATAGTCACTGACTGAACTGCCGCCCCCTGTCAAGTGCCGCCTGGGTCCGTGGGACCCTGTTGGTCCCATTGATAAGCCGGCCCTGCAGGTATCTACATCTATGGCGGCATTTCTGCAATATTGCTTTTAGCAATGTTATACATAAAAAATGCTTTCCATCATGTTAGTTTAACAGTCCTCACCTCAGGCAGGCAGCAGCTCTTCCCCTCCACTTCTTGCACTCTCGGTCCCTCTTGAACTGCGCGCGCTGGGAGTGGGAGGAGTCAGGACCCGGCGTGCTGTGCTAGTGGCATAAACTGTAAATAGACAGCAGCACAGCAGGGGTAACGTTCAGACTAGAGAGAGTTGGATAAGTAGATTTAGGGATTGCAGGAGGCGACCAGACACACTGACAAACAATTAAAGAAGTTGACTCGACTAATGACTGAGAGTGAGACTTTTGCGCCCCCCATAATTATGCGCCCGGGGCAACAGCCCCTCTGGCCCCCCCCACGCTACGCCACTGATTGCTCCATAAGTGACCTCTTCTATAGTCTCTGCCCTTTCTACAGTGGGTGCTAAATAGGTATAACATACTGAAGTTTTTTGATACTCTTTATTTAAATGTTTGCATATTGGAAAAGCTTTAAGAGTGTCTTTCTCATAACAGTCAAGTATTGTGGAAAAGTAATCCGATGAAGTTCAGTGGGTGTTTCCCAACCATCTGTGGTTTTCCAGTGAGTACACTAGTCTCTTTGAATGATGTTTTCTGGAGTCTTTAGGTATATGTAAGATAAGGTTTTTGTTTCTTCCTTGAGACCTTGGACCATTTGTCAGTTGGTAGTGATCCTCTCTGACGTGGTTGAGTTTTCATGTTGTAGTAATAGTCTGTATTTACTGACTTTCAAGTCTGAGATCTTTGCAGACCTCTGGGATTTCTCGCACCTCTTTGAGTGTTATAGTTTTCCCTTCATGCTGGATCTGTAATGCAAATGGAAAGGCCCATCTATAATTGATTTGGTTCTTAAGTAGCAGCTGGGTAAGGGGTTGTAAGGGCACTGCGTTTCTTCAATGTTCTTAAACATAGATCTTGGTAAAATTGTATAAAAGATCCCTGAAATTTAAAGGTTGGATTTTTTCTTGCAGCTATAACAATTTCCTCCTTTTCCTGAAAACGGAACATCTTCACTATTATGTCCCTTGGGAGATCTCCATTTTTGGGTTTCGCATTTAGGGCTCTGTGTGCTCTTTCCATTTGGAATTTATCATCTTCTGTTGAGCCTGTAATGGCTTGAAATAGTTGAAACAGATAGTGATTGAGCTCTGTCACAGCAATGGACTCAGGAAACATCTGCGACTTCTGTTTTCTAAATCTTTAATTTTATCATAAATTTCTTCAATTTCTTGTTGTTGGGAAGATATTTGGTGTGTTAGTGTGCTCATTTCTTCCGTTATGGAGTCCTCTTTTTCCTCTTGTGTTTCAACGCTGGTTCCTAGATCTTGAATATCCTGCTTGATTTCTGCTAAGCTACTTTTGACAGTGTTTTGCATTTTTTCCAGCATTTTATCGAAGTTTGAGGTAATATCCTACTTAGAGACTAAGTTCCTAAGGTCACCTTTTATAGCTGCAATCTCATCTTCTTTATTTATTTGTGTGTCTATCTGATTCTTTTTCTTCTTTTGGTAGCACTGCTTCTACTTCATGGGTTTTGTCTCCTTTAGAAGATTTAAAAATAAAAGGTGGGGTTTGTGTTTTGCCTATAAGGCTGGTTTATTTTGCTTTCTAGTTGTTTTCTTCCCCTTTTTGCTTGTTGTTATGGTTGGGCTTAACAGTGGCAGCTTGTATGTGACTGTGCACCTAATTGAAGATATAGACAGTAATACGTCTAAGTCTTTGCTTATACTCTATAAGATAGATGACGCTGCAGCTTGGTGTATATTAGGTGCCTTTTAGTCCCCTTTCAAAGAGTGCTTATGGGATTGTATTGCCAAAATACTCCCTTGTTATCTTAACATATTGTTATGTTGCCTGCATAGGGTTAAAGTGGCCTCAGTGTCTAGATTGTATAGGTATTCCCCACTTTTGCTCGTTATTATTGGCTGATCATGATTTCATATCTGCTATTTTGCAGCTATCAAGTCCCATGTGGGAGGATTAGTCTGCCCCATTTGCCGGATTTAATTTATATGTAAGGGCTTTATCCAGAGATCCACACCTCTTACTATTTTCAGCTTTGAGCCTGAAGACAGCACCGAGTGCCCTATCATTCTGTCTAAGAGCCGATCTGCAGGTGTAGATCTGCCGCTTTGTCTTGTCTCCGTTCACATCGGAGTGCCGGTGGCTTCAGGCCTGTGCGAGATGTCGGCATTTATCATCGCTGATTTTCAGAGTAGGTAATTCTGCCATTTAGTTGCCTGTATCACACTGAAGTCTCCTCTCGACTTTTCGTGTCTCTTATCGGTCTGAGAGCCAATCTAATCTAACTTTTACTGTTAAAGTTGCACGGAGCTCGGTGATCAGGCGTCCATAACCAAGCTCTTCCATGCTCCACCCCAGGTTTTTTATTTTAATTGTAACTTAGTATTTTTTTATTTAATGTAATTGGGGTTAATTTAGGGGGTGTTAGGTTAGGGGGCTTAGTAATTAAATGAGTTATTTGCATTGTGGGTGGTTGGCGGATTAGGGGTTAATATGTTAATTAGATACTTTGTGATGTTGGGATTGGCGGATTAGGGGTTAATATGTAGATTGTGCCGCGTAAGTCCTTGCGCTGAATATGTGATACCGACTTGCAACGCAGTTCTATGTTATTTTATAGGAATAAAATTAGCTGGCGACGAGTGAAATATACATGCTGCATTTATATGCGGCGCCGTATATGTGATAGCAATACCCAACTAAAAACTGTTGTGTCGGATTTTGTGGGTGGCGCCACATATGTAATCGCACCCAACAATCTGCTCAGTTCTGGCTTCTTAAAATGATACACATTAGCAACTGTAGAACTATACAGTATAGGCAACTTAAAGGGACAGTCAAGTCAAAAATAAACTTTTATAATTCAGACAGGGCATGTAATTTTAAACAACTTTCCAATTTACTTTTAGTATCAATTTTGCTCTGTTCTCTTGGTATTCTTAGTTGAAAGCTAAACCTAGGTAGACTCATATGCTAATTTCTAAAACTTTGAAGACCACCTCTTATCTGAATGCATTTGATCATTTTTCACAGCTAGCGGGCGTTAGTTCATGTGTGCTATATAGAAAACATTGTGCACATGCATGTGGAGTTACCTAGGAATCAGCACTGACTGACTAAAATGCAAGTCTGTCAAAAGAACTGAAATCTGGGGGGAGTTTGCAGAGGCTTAGATACAAGGTAATTACAGAGGTAAAATGTATATTAATATAACAGTGCTGGTTATAAAAAACTGGGGAATGGTAAATAAAGGGATTAACTATCTTTTTAAACAATAATTCTGGTGTAGACTGTCCCTTTGTAATAAGGATTTTAGCAGTTTGTAAAATCCATATGCACTGTCTGATGGACAATTTAGAGTCCATTACAGGCACATGAAACCCAGAAATGTTTGTGATTCAGACAAAGCATACAATTTTACATGACTTTACATTTTACTTTTATTATAAAAATTGCTTTGTTCCTATTGTAATTCTTTGTTGAAGAGATGCCTAAGTAAGTGTCTGGTAAAGCAGTCCACAGCACCAGATGATTTAGGTTGGTGGTCGTCAGCTTGTCTAATTTGCATCATCCAATAGGAGATAATCTGATTGCTGTTCACCGTTTAGGGGCGCGATCCGATATAGATCGTAGTTTGCGGTGCAAGCGAGGGAACCCCTGCCCCCCGTAGTTTCAGCTCGGAACTCGAGCTATCCAATATACCCCGCCGGCAATTGCTAAAGTGCCGTAAATCAGATAAACCAGCGATGTCCAGAAATCTGCGTAAGTACAGTGTACTTACGGCACTTTAGAAACTGCCGGCGCCTACAAAACCTGACTAAGTTATTATATCATCCGTACTGTCTAACACGCCTTCCAAACATAGCCCGACACGTATACCCGTCTACCCGCTATCCACCCTCACTCTCCTAATAATAAAAAATGTATTAACCCCTAAACCGCCGCTCCCGGACCCCGCCGCACCTAATAAAGGCCTAGATTTAGAGTTCGGCGTTATCCGTAAAAACCAGCGTTAGAGGCTCCTAACGCGGGTTTCTTACGCACTCCGGTATTTAGAGTTTATTTACCGCCACTCAAAATACACCTAACGCTCACCTTTCTACCGCCACCTCAGACCCAGTAGTAAACATATACCGCCAAAAAAAACATCCACGAATCACAAAACAAATATTACACAAAGTACACTTACACTCATACAAACACAACACTATCTTTATTTTTCTTATTTTTTTTTTTTTCGTTAAAATACAAAGGATTAAAGTTGCGAGATCTCGGGTGTTTGAAAAAAATCCACACAAATCCATTTTCCCATTGACTTACATGGACATACGGGAAAAGACCCTCATATACCTACATCTAACGAATAACATTATCACAAACATACACTCATCGATGCATACAAACAATATACACCACATGACATACACAAAATATTTATTTATTACAAAAAGAACACGATTTATTTACTTTTTCACACAAGATCATGACGTCACTCACTTTACGAGGAAAACCAGTCTTAGAAAAAAAAAATAGAAATCTTTGGAGCCTCCATTGACTTCTATTGGGAAGACGTGCTCGTGCACGCGAAACCCTCATTTCCCTAACGCACGCAAATAGCGTAGACTGAAAAACTCCAAATACCAGCGCTAGAAAATACATGATTTCATGCGTTAGACCCAGCTATGATAAATAGATCAAGAAATGACTATTTCCCTATGGTGGACTTATGGTTTTTAATATTAAATATTCACCACACCATAAATATTTTTAACACTTTTAGATTACATCAACTACAAATCCCCATCACTAGTAACACATTATTATTTCAATAAAATTACATTTACAATTAAAATAAAATTCAATACACATTTCTGGATTCACAAACAATACACAATGGGAAACATCTCTCATTTACCTTTATTATTGCATTTCAGTTATTCAACTCATATGCTTGCAGCAACTGCATATCTACATAGGCTTAACACATAATCACTCATGGATGCACATACATTACGTTTAACATTCACTCATACATGTGCATTCAAATGATGGGGGAAAAACACATTACATTCTCTCTAGGAATCACAAAACACAACATATGGATTTTACTGTACTTTTAACATCATGATTCCATCACCAGAAACCATTAGGAATTACGTACAACACGAACATCATTACACCAGATTACAGATGTCACTTTATGGGAAGGAACAACAATGCCAGACCGCTATATAGAAGTCAGCATATGTGGGACACAATCACAATATATACGTATATGTACATAACACGCATCACCCATCACGCAACCACAAAGCACACATTTAGATTTTATTCAGCACACAATAACAATGTAGCACAATACAACAACACAATGAGGATTTCAGAACTACATAGGCAGGTTAATAATATCATGACGTCATTACAAGATTCAACCATACACATCACAGATTCACCACTGTACCGCCCCTTTAGGAACTTTAACACTCAATACTACAATACAACATATACGTAAACCACACTTTTGAACAGCATTATTATGGAGATTTCAATGGGACAATTAAGAAATATTGTCAGATCGCAAATCAATTATATATACAATACTACAGATGACAGCCGGAAGTTATTCAGTATTCGTGCAATTTTTATGGGACGCATACAATATTGTCAGATATAAAATCACTTATATATACAATACTACAGATGACAGCCGGAAGTTATTCAGTATTAGTGCCATTTGAATGGGACGCATACAATATTGACAGCTCGGCAATCACTTATATATACAATACTACAGATGGCAGACGGGAAGTTCGGAATTATTATTGCGATTTTAAAGGGACGCATACAATATTGACAGCTCGGCAATCACTTATATATACAATACTACAGATGGCAGACGGGAAGTTCGGAATTATTATTGCGATTTTAAAGGGACGCATACAATATTGACATCTCGGCAATCACTTATATATACAATACTACAAATGACAGCCGGAAGTTATTCAGTATTAGTGCCATTTGAATGGGACGCATACAATATTGACATCTCGGCAATCACTTATATATACAATACTACAAATGACAGCCGGAAGTTCTTCAGTATTAGTGCGATTTGAATGGGACGCATACAATATTGACATCTCGGCAATCACTTATATATACAATACTACAGATGGCAGACGGGAAGTTCGGAATTATTATTGCGATTTTAAAGGGACGCATACAATATTGACTGCTCGGCAATCACTTATATATACAATACTACAGATGGCAGACGGGAAGTTCGGAATTATTATTGCGATTTGAAAGGGACGCATACAATATTGACAGCTCGGCAATCACTTATATACACAATACTACAGATGGCAGCCGGAAGTTATTCAGTATTAGTGCCATTTTAATGGGACGCATACAATATTGACAGCTCGGAAATCACTTATATATACAATACTACAGATGGCAGATGTTACTTTATCGTTTACAAACAATATTGCATCAACATTGATCGATCACATTCGATGCACATTATACACAACTATGCACTTTCATTCATGTTAGCCTGGACGTGTGCTTGTTACTATAAGATCGCGTTTAAGAAATATTGATTACGCATATGATCAAACATTACAAACATGCACTGTATGTGTGATATTTGACACTTTCACATTGAGAATCATTGTTTGAAACTAACATTTCAGCAAACAACAAATAAACGCCCACTGTGAAAGCATTCGCGCCGCTCACATACAAACAAGTGAATACAATTAGCAATCATTACATACTCACTACCATTGGACTAATTGTACTATAAATCCCCCAAACAACATGGCCAATGCATCACTTGTGATCCACATCAGATCAAGTGCTTACCTTGTTACGCTGTTTTGAAAGATGGATGACGATGACATGGTAGACGCTGCTGGTGGTGCTATTGGCGAACTAGCGGTTGGTCGAATCAGGCAGCCTCGGCGGCTCAGACCGAGACGAAGGGGTCGTCTGGTTCGAGGTCCTCGTGTCTACAGGGTGAGACCCACCTTGGAAAACATGAGCGACTTTGAGGTTTTTGATAAGTATCGGCTCGATCGCGAACAGCTCATTGGCCTTTACGAGCTTCTTAAACCTCATTTGGAGCCACGTATACAAATAAGGACTGCTGTTCCCCCCATGAGTAAGATGCTAAGCTGTCTATACGTCCTGGCCTCCGGGAGTTTTCAATCCGGAGAACTGTACATGCATGGCCTGGCTCAAGGTACATTCTCTGGGGTGTTTGATAACTTTCTGAACGCCATGGTACGTATCAGTAAGCAATACATAGGATTCCCACAGAATGATGGTGATTGGAGGCGCCTGAAGCGGGAATTCTTTGATATTGCTCAATTGCCCAATGTCTTGGGAGCCATTGATTGTACCCACATTGCGCTGCGTGCTCCAATTGATGACTTGCCCTTCAGAAATCGCAAACATTTTCATAGCCTCAACGTGCAGTATGTTTGTGACGCACGGATGAGGATTATGCATGTGTATGCGAATTTTGGAGGGGCTTGTCATGATGCCCGCATCCTCTCTCTGTCGTCCCTGTGGAGACAGTTTGAGGAAAGACAAATGCCCCCTGGTTATCTCGTTGGTGAGTATTTGTGCTCAACATGGTTAATTATTTTGACAATTGCCCCTGTATTTTTTAACTGTTAGCGTCATGTTCAGCTATAGGATTAAATTTAACCATTTGTTATTTACCGACGCTAATGTCTAGTTTTATTGAAAAGCAGATATGTAGCATGTCTTACCTTAAGTGTTCATATAGAGAATGCAATGTAACCATGTAGTTAGCATTTTACACAAGGTTTGGTTTAGGAGAAATACGCATATGTAGCATGTCTTAGATGAAATGGCAAGATATTATCTCATGCAATTTAACCCTGTCATTGTCTTTTTCCGCTAATGTCTAGTTTTATTGAAATGCAGATATGTAGCATGTCTTACCTTAAGTGTTCAGATAGAGAATGCAATGTAACCATGTAGTTAGCATTTTACACAAGGTTTGGTTTAGGAGAAATACGCATATGTAGCATGTCTTAGATGAAAAGGCAAGATATTATCTCATGCAATTTAACCCTGTCATTGTCTTTTTCTGCTAATGTCTAGTTTTATTGAAATGCAGATATGTAGCATGTCTTACCTTAAGTGTTCAGATAGAGAATGCAATGTAACCATGTAGTTAGCATTTTACACAAGGTTTGGTTTTGGAGAAATACGCATATGTAGCATGTCTTAGATGAAATGGCAAGATATTATCTCATGCAATTTAACCCTGTCATTGTCTTTTTCTGCTAATGTCTAGTTTTATTGAAATGAAGATATGTAGCATGTCTTACCTTAAGTGTTCAGATAGAGAATGCAATGTAACCATGTAGTTAGCATTTTACACAAGGTTTGGTTTTGGAGAAATACGCATATGTAGCATGTCTTAGATGAAATGGAAAGATATTATCTCATGCAATTTAACCCTGTCATTGTCTTTTTCTGCTAATGTCTAGTTTTATTGAAATGCAGATATGTAGCATGTCTTACCTTAAGTGTTCAGATAGAGAATGCAATGTAACCATGTAGTTAGCATTTTACGCAAGGTTTGGTTTAGGAGAAATACGCATATGTAGCATGTCTTAGATGAAATGGCAAGATACAGATTTATATATAAATTTATTTATTTTTTTTTATGTTTCTGACAACTTTTAATATGGATTATGGTTTTTAAAAAATATATTTATACAACAATATACTAGTTTAAGTATTCTGTTTGAATTATGTTCTGTTCTAAATTTATAGGTGATTCTGGGTACATGAGCCGGCCTTGGCTCATTACCCCCTTGCGTAGCCCAACTGATGTGTCTGAGGAGCGCTACAATAGGGCTCATAAGAGAACCAGGGCGGTGGTTGAAAGGATGTTCGGGCTCCTGAAGATGAGATTCAGGTGCCTGGACCGTTCTGGAGGAGCACTCCAGTACAACCCAAAGAAGGTGGCTAAGATCGTTGTAGCCTGTAGCGTCCTGCATAATATTGCACAGCGGGCTGGGATGCTGCAGGCCGTCCCGGTGGACAGAGACCTCCTCAGAGATGAGGAGGATGATCCTGTTCTAGAGGGGGAATTCCAGGACGAGGGACTTGATGTCAGAGCAGACGTCATCAACCGCCACTTTAGACGGTAAATAATAGAAGTTACACTGGAGTATTTTCAATAGATGTGAACTCTAGGGAAATGACAAGTAGAGAATTGTGCAAACATGTTAGTATTGATCAAATGTTAGAATAATCTTTATTTCTCATAATATAGGTGATGCTCTGGGCATTGGGTCCTATAGCGAGTCTTTGCCACCTGGTTTTTAAAGAGGACATCAGATGGTAAGTAGAAATGTATGGACTGTTGCTGGCATGATTTGTACACAAATACATCATATGGCATACATTTTAAAAAATATAACTTTGTTTACACATTACTTAAAATGTACATAATCAGAAAGGGATACTCTAGAATGACTATGGTTCAATGTCACACAGAGGTTTGTTCTGCTCAATATGACTCATCTTCACACTTGATAGAAAATAACACAGGTTCATACACAGGCTTAGTAAGCTAGTGATAGATATTTATTATGAAATGGGGGGTGGGAGAGGGGTACAGAACTGATTCACACACTTGTATGAAATCTTTATATATAATTTCTTACATTAGGGAGATGACTTAATCTAAAGACTGAAAGGGAACAATTTGAAGCCTGACAGTGAAGATTTCCAAGACTGACAGTGGGGAAAAAGCCAAGATTGAAATTGAAGTATACCAATGGGATCATGTCTGGCATTATATTTCAATTCTGCTGACCTTGAAAACCATACAAATACATGTTCACATGGTAAGTGCAAACTATTTGATAGAATAAGGCTGTGGAGACATCCTATTGGAGACACTTAGATGATTTTCTATTTTGTAGATGGTATTTCCCAGTCCTCTATTTAATGAACTGATGAATAATACACCTATTGAAGATCAACTGTTTACCCCTGAATTGACTTTCAAAGACCATGCATTGTCCAGGTTGGTGTACCAATGCATGCTAGTGAAGACTGTAGAATATTAGTAGCTTACATACATTAGTCATATTTAGTTCTTAATTAGATATTTAGGGATCACAATCAGACACTTAGATGATTGTACTTTTTTAGATGGTATTTCCCAGTCCTCTATTTAATGAACTGATGAATAAGACACCTATTGAAGATCAACTGTTTACCCCTGAATTGACTTTCAAAGACCATGCATTGTCCAGGTTGGTGTACCAATGCATGCTAGTGAAGACTGTAGAATATTAGTAGCTTACATACATTAGTCATATTTAGTTCTTAATTAGATATTTAGGGATCACAATCAGACACTTAGATGATTGTACTTTTTTAGATGGTATTTCCCAGTCCTCTATTTAATGAACTGATGAATAAGACACCTATTGAAGATCAACTGTTTACCCCTGAATTGACTTTCAAAGACCATGCATTGTCCAGGTTGGTGTACCAATGCATGCTAGTGAAGACTGTAGAATATTAGTAGCTTACATACATTAGTCATATTTAGTTCTTAATGAGATATTTAGGGATCACAATCAGAAAAAGGAATACATATTATAGTTGATATAGAGGTATTTGAATGGACATGAAATATTACATTTATGTTCAGCATACATATATTGTTTACATGTGATATACATTATTATGTATAATTTTAATTTTTGATATTTAAATATAATTTTTAATCAACAATATAATGGTGTATGTATTTCATTAATTTAAAATCAATGTAATGATTATCTTTAAAAAATGTTGATCAAAGTTAGAGCATAGACACCATATGATTTTAAATGTATTTTATGAATATTTTACAACGTGTGTATTAACTTTGTTCCATTTTTATTATTTGTCATTTCAGATTGGCATCTGATGAGTTCCTGGAATATTTAATTATTTTCTATTAAATATATGTTTATTTTTAACAGATTCTAATATATATCAATATAATCTGTAAATAAATAAAACTTGGACTCCCATGACTGGTAGTTGGCTATTTGACAAGCACATGCATAAGAGAAAATAATGCATTAATAGTAGAAAATAAAAATCTTCAGAGAATATTAAAATATATCTTTTAACATTAATTGGGGAGTCAGATTCTTCAATGCTTTTATATTGAAAAAGTATATATTAAAAATATTTAGGATATGTATTAATATTATGATTGTTTTAACATTTAATAAGGTGAAGTGGTTCAATTACATGAAAGTGACAGTGTTGTTGAATGTAAAAAGAATTGTATAAGATCATGTATCTTCCTTAGGTATCTCAAAACATTATTAGAAAATATTTTACAATTATTACATTTATAAATGGTAGGTCATTTAACTTGATATTTTTAAAAAATTAGTTATTGGATGCCAGGTTAATCTATGTAATTTTCTAGTGGAGTCATTTAACTATACTTAGTAATATTATGTATTTATTACAATCTTACCTCTTGGGTTAGACATCAAATATCTATATAGAATGTAATTTCCCCTTTAGTTTATTTTGTCAATGTTAAATCAAAATACAATATGTTTGGGTCCTTAAAGGGGTCATTCAAAATGTATATTTTGTATACATTGTTACAAATATCATACAAGAATTTAAACATATTTAGAATGTACTATAGAATTACATTCAGTCTTTAAATATACTTGTTAAAATAAAAATAAATGCACATATCTTAGTCAATGATATAAGGCATCTATATGCAAACAACAATCAGCATCAAAATAGCCTATGTAGAGATGTATTTAATCCACGAATATATATAATTACAATATAATGATTGAATAACAAAACATATTAAGTTGGTCAAATATAAGATTATTATACAAAATGCATACATAACATATAGCTTAATGTCCCTCTACGCTGAAGGCTAAAAAAGACCTCATTTAATAAATATATTTCAGTCAGTGTGTAAAACAATCTAGAAGTTAATCTAAATTTGCTTTACTCATATGTTAGACTCATTTAGCAAAAGGAAGGTGCCTAGGTTTATGATATATTAAGCATTATTGTGAAATGTTTATTTAAAGGGACATGAACTCAAAATATACTTAAAGGTAGCCAGTTAAAAAAACAATGATTTATACATTCTGAATGAGTATTCTATTTTAATCAACTTTAAAACTTGTCTCATATTATGAATGCTCATTGTGATGTTGCTATCATTACTTTAGAAATAAGGCAGTAAATAGCTAATTTATTTGCTTCAGTACTCTGGACAGAACTTGATTGTTTGGAATAATTGATGCAACAATCGTCAAGGACAACCCAGGTTTTTATTAAACAATTGTCCGTAATATAAAATATCATTATTGATTTGCAAAGAAACATAACAAGATAACTTAACATTTGATAATCGTATTAAATAATAAAGTTGATTAACATTTCATGCTCAATCACCAATGGTAAATTTGTTTGGACAGTGTCCCTTTAAGAGATTTAAAGAGTGTATTTACTTCTCTTCCTATCTTGACATACTTTGCTTGAAAAGCATATCGAGATCGGCTCAGTAGATGAAGATTGGTGGATGCACAGAGATGCCTTATGTGATTGTCTCAACCATGTGCATTTAAATTTCTTCTGTTGAGGATATATAAATACTAAGAGAAAATGATTTACAGTTTAAAGTCTAAACAATCTTCTATCTCTACAGATCATTTGATACAATTGTTTGTTTGTAATGTCTCTTTAAAACTAAAGACGCCATTGCACAATAACATATATGAGCACTTCAGAGAAATACAAGCTCGAGGTTTATTTGCGAATAACAAAGCTGTAGTTTAACATTTATAAACAGATTATCCAAGTTACTGACATTCTAACCGGAATTTTAACATTAATAAATATTGCGTGGGAAACGCATCTTCAAACACCAGATTAGCATATTTAAACATTAGTGTAATGTCACGCAATAGCACACAATCAATGTGCATTATAAATACATTTAATAGAGCAATGTCAATACTTCACAATAAATTTATTTAAAGAACAATAAAGACATACAATATTAAATGTGTATTTGTATTAAAGAAACAGACCGTTATTAAACCGAGAAATGTCTACAACATTAATAATGTGACAGTATTAGATTTTAAAGAGTATTTAATCATTAATATTTCACGGATCCCGGATATTAAATCTGCGTCACACATATCCGCATGACAGGCCCATGAGTTACAAATAAGTCTACATGAAAAATGAAGTTACAGCACCACCAAGCGGTATGTGTAAGGAAGTTACTAAGATATGAAACATTAAGGAACGGCCAATCAGAGTTCATCACACAAACACAACTTGAGTCAGGATGGTCTCACAGACATTATAACAATATTTCAAACTTTTATCCAATCAGATGTACAGATAAATTGTCCCATGGTGCATCTCATGTTTACTTCACCATATAAAAGTCCATTACACGTTGCCATCTTTGTCAGTTCTCTAATGCCTGCAGGCAGTTTATATTATTATAATATATTTATTGGACAACCCAGCAGGCATGTCAGTTCCCAGGTTCACCAAGGAGGAGAGCGCTGCACTGGTCCACGCCGTCAAGGACTTTTATCCCCAGCTGTTTGGGAACAAGAGGAGCTCGACAGATGCGCCTGTTAAGAAGGCCCTCTGGGAGTCTATCACCAATGCGGTTAGATTGGTGTGTGACGTCCAGAGGACCCAGGATCAGATCATGAGGAGATTCGGAGATATGAGGTTGTGTTTATCGAAAAAAGTCAACCTCATAAGGGACTGGGTACAAGCCCGTAAAAGAGGGGGCCAAAGAAAGGCCCCGCGGAAACTGTACCTACTCCCTTATGAGGTGACTTTATGCGAGCTCCTCAATCTCCGGGTCCCCAAAAGATTTAGATCCTCGCCATCCTCGGCCTCCTCTTCTTCCCTCCCAGCTGCGGGATCTGAAAGTCCTGACGCGGGGGACAGGGCAGATGCTTCTCCGTCCGGTGGCCTGGGAGGAGCCGATAGAGAATCTGAACCAGGTAATTATCCAACTTCATATAATATTTATAATTTTAAAAATCAAAAATGTGTATTTAGTCAGATACTAAACCTATACAGATCTCACAACATACACTACATAAGATGTTTAGATATCTGATTTTAGATTATTGACACATGAAATAGGAATGATGTTTCTTGCGCTCTACAGAATATGCGTCACAGAGCGGAAATGTAATTTCGCATCCACGTTAACATGGGTTTGCGGAAAGTGGCATTGCTTTATACATGTTGTTCAAATGACGGATGCGTAATTCCGCTTGGAATCATTGCGCAATGATCGCGAAAATGGCATTTCTCATCCACGTTAACATGGGTTTGCGGAAAGTGGCATTGCTTTATACATGTTGTTCAAATGACGGATGCGTAATTCCGCTTGGAATCATTGCGCAATGATCGCGAAAATGGCATTTCTCATCCACGTTAACATGGGTTTGCGGAAAGTGGCATTGCTTTATACATGTTGTTAAAAATTAAATGGAAATTCTTAGATTAGTGAAGAATACAGTATTCTTATTTTAAATATTATATCTAATAAAAAACGAATAATACTAATAAATTATAACATATGGCCATCAATTGATGATTATGTAATAACAAGCAGATATTCTTAAAGATACAGTAAACAACACAACTGATTGAAAATAAGAGTCCAGGATATATTTATCATTAATTTAATTGCGGAAACTATTAACTCATGGGACTACCAAAGGATTAATATTTTTCTATTGATTTGTTATTAATGTAAATATTTTAAACATGGCATGATTAGTATTAATGATATGCAATCCTCATTTAATATATTACAGATATGGATGTGGCTGCTGGATCCTCAAGCCAGGGCTTGTCACAGTATGGTATGTCTCATTTTAATTGACATTTGTCTTAGAAACATGGAATGAACATTACATACTAAATACACATTGTTCAATATTTATATGTAATGTCTATTTAATAGATGAAAATTATATAATTATTCGGATATCCTTAAATAACATATTTGATTTTAATTGCATGCTCAATACCATTCATTACATCAACATATGGAGTAGATAATTCATTAACAAACAACAACATTGTGGAATCTATTTAATTTTAGATTAAAGGGATACTGAGCTACAATTATTAATATTGTCTTTCACATACAGTATGCAATATTAATAAACATAAAATATAATACTATCATCATATGTGACATATTCTATTGCTAAATGTAGTTTAAAATAAAGAAAGTACGTTTATGTGCATCTAAATATTTGTTGACCAACCTGGGTTTATATTGATGATTGGTGGATACCTTCAACAAACAATATTTATTGAATCCAATATTCCTTATCTGCCTTTAAGATTAATATCGAGCAACATTCTAATTATAATAGGAGTCAATGTTAAATCATTTTTTACAGTTTGAACATAGAAATCAATTATTTAAATTAATCATGTCAGTGTCCCTTTAAGACAAAATAGATTCATTCATCTTTACATTATTTTTATTAAAAACTATTGATATATAAATCTAATTATCTGTTGGAGTTACTTTATAGATATCTGCATACTCTAACAGCACCATGATTACATATTTGTAATAATCAAGTTTGTTATGTATTGTGATAAATATGTGTTGTGTCCTAAACAAGATTACTGTACATTGAAAAAATGGGTCGATGTGACACATGTTTGTTTAGATTTGTCAACAGATGCTCCTCAATATGTGGTTTGTGTGTATTCTTGTAACTTCTTAAGGACATATGACGGAATTATTCCGTCATAAAACAATTGAGCTAAGTGAAAGCTGTGTCCTTAAAGGGTTAAGAACATTGATCATTGGGTATATTTAGATATGCAATAGCAGCATCTGAGATGAATTTGATGTCTAATGTAGTCTGACATTAAACATATGTTCAATACAGATATGTTTACAGAATCCCCTTGATTCAATCAAGCATTTTCTGGTGTAATGACTGCTCTATTCTTCACATTTTAAAGTTGATTAATGTTAAAATTCTAGACAGATGTGATTTAGTGATATCCAAAATGTGTTTAATAATATATATCTATATCATTCATAGAGAGAGTTGGTGTGGGAAGCCCACAGGAATCCAGCAGTGACATAGAGCCGCCTTTGCGGTCTCCTGGTAAGTCCATTGACTCATTTATATGTAATTGAAGGTGTATTGCTAATCAATATTATGATCATGATTCCGATGAAGCATAACATTATAAAAAATCATAGAATTTATCTTCTGATTATATATTTATTTTTTATATTGAGCGATTAATAATTTCTACTTTATTAGTCTACACATTTGTTATTCATAAGATGTCTAACATATGTTTTTTTCAATTTGTTTTTTTGACAACAGTCATCAAGTGATACACACATGAGAAATCTTAAATGTTCTATGTACTATGCTTTTATGAATTTAACATTAAGACAAACAATACATTAATATTCTGATTTATTGACAATAACAAATCTATTGTCATTTGTATGCTCCATCAAAATGATGTAAATCATAACTTTGTGTGTGTATATCTTTAATGCAACATTGATGTGCGTATTTGAGCAACAGTAACATATGTTATAATATCTGATCTTAAGGTGTACACAACATGTTATGTTTTACAGAGATTGATGTCACATGTGGGATGGAGGAGGAAGAGGCTGCCTTGGAGTCTGATGGTATGTGAAATATATCTATCATGTTTCCAACATGTTTCTTTTTTTGAAATCATTTTATTGAAGACATTCAAAGTCTACAGCTTTTTCCCTTTAAAAAGGAATATTATTTGTCTGTTCAAATACACTACTGCCCCCTTTCTATATCAGGCAGCATGAAAATCTGCTTGTATATATTTTTTGAAGAATATATAATTCATGCCATCATTATGTCACATGCATATTCCATGCCAAAACACAATAATAAGTTTCAAATTGTACAGACAGTCATTGAGATTCATCTGAGTGCCTATATAGATACCATATCCTCATTTCAGAATAGTTTACAGATTCAAACACACTTCGAAGTATATTGAAAACATAATCAATTTGAAATGCGTTGATTTGATGTCAGGATGTATGAGATGTTAATATATTTCTTTTACATTTTCAGATGGATCCACCACTTCTGGTCATCTGGATTCCGCCCCTGCCCAGTCACAGACCCCTCCCCGTGCACACACCCCTGACCATGGCCACACCTCTGCACACACCCAGAGCCCTTCCCATCACCAAACTCATGACCATGCCCCGACCACTGCCAGCCCTTCCCATATTTCATATCCTGTCCCTCCCAAAAAACGCCCATACACCCCCCTTCGCCGCTCTCCCCGTATTCTGGCCCGTACAGCTGCCCAGACCCAAACTCCCCACTCCCCAGCTGTACGGCCTACCCTGGAGCGGCAGCTCACCACTCCCCAAGCCATTCCCATCCCTCCCCAAGCCAATCCCATCCCTCCCCCCTGTTTAAACCTTCATTGTCCTGGGTGTCAGATTGTCCTTCCCAGGCACAGCTGTAAGTATCATTCTAAATACACTTTATAAGATACTTAAAGGTACAGTGAAGTTAAATTGGTTAAATTGTGATTCAAATCCAGCATGCAATGTTAAGCCAATGTATAATAGAATACTCTTATGAATTATTCGTCATTCTCTTGATATATTTATGGAAAACAACTTATTCCTATAATTAGTTTAAACAATAAAATAAATGTGGCCATCATTTCTTTATTGTTGGATGAATGTATCCATCAACCAGCATGCACAAACAAAGTTCATCAACAAATATTGGCTTCCATAAAAACCAACATTCTTGCATTCAAAATATAGCTTGACAATTAAAACATATAATGAATATGTGTAATTTCTAAAGATTTGTCATGTCATGCTCTATCTGAATCAGTCCATTAAATATTTAGGTTCAGTGTCCCTTTAATTGGATATCACTACATATACCAAACACCACTACTTGGATCCAAAATTTTATGTCCAAATGTGGATACATTATCTCTTGTCTAACCCAGTGGGAATGTAATTTCTTCTGGTTGCTATGTTTACACAGCTTGTCCTCAATGCCAAAATGTTTAAGGATAGGTGTGCCTACCACAGTCTAAATTGAATTTTTAAATTGCTGATGTAAGTACAATGTAAATCCTTTAACAAGATTTGATACACTCAAGCTGTATAAGTGGATCATCTAAAACCAATTAAAGGGGACAACATGTTTGAGTAACATGAGCCTTTAATGATTTCTGTCTGTCTGAATAACCTAATTCATGTGTAAAGAATATATGAAAAATAATTTATGTAAATAATTATTTGTCTTTATGATGACAATGTATGTATTAAAATCTTTTATTCTGTTGTGTAATTATCCTTAATATTTAATTTTATTTTATTTTAGGCTGTGACTCAGCATGGCTCATGCTAGAAGGGATAGCAAGAGTAGAGCAGGCCGTGTTGAGGAACGCAGCTGTCCTGAGAGGGATGAACGACACCATGCAGGCCCAGCTCCGGGTTCAGGACTTGACTCTGCGTGAAATTATGCAATTACGTTCAAGGCCTGAATCTGGAGCTGGACATGCACAGGACAATGAAGAGGATGACCAGTAAGTGGAGGATCTGGATATGCTCCATGGTGGCAGATAATAATCCTCCGTCCACATGTTGAATTTGTATTTATATTGTTGCCATTTGGCCTTTTTATCAGTTTATTGTTGTGCCTGTTGCACTCTTTTACCTTGTCATGTGTCTCCAATGAGGCTATGCTGGCCCTTGGCAACTCTCTTCATGGACTGTGATGCACTGTGTTACCTTGTCATGTGTCTCCAATGGGGCTATGCTGGCCCTTGGCAACTCTCTTCATGGACTGTGATGCACTGTGTTACCTTGCCATGTGTCTCCAATGGGGCTATGCTGGCCCTTGGCAACTCTCTTCATGGACTGTGATGCACTGTGTTACCTTGCCATGTGTCTCCAATGGGGCTATGCTGGCCCTTGGCAACTCTCTTCATGGACTGTGATGCACTGTGTTACCTTGTCATGTGTCTCCAATGAGGCTATGCTGGCCCTTGGCAACTCTCTTCATGGACTGTGATGCACTGTGTTACCTTGCCATGTGTCTCCAATGGGGCTATGCTGGCCCTTGGCAACTCTCTTCATGGACTGTGATGCACTGTGTTACCTTGTCATGTGTTTCCAATGGGGCTATGCTGGCCCTTGGCAACTCTCTTCATGGACTGTGATGCACTGTGTTACCTTGCCATGTGTCTCCAATGGGGCTATGCTGGCCCTTGGCAACTCTCTTCATGGACTGTGATGCACTGTGTTACCTTGCCATGTGTCTCCAATGGGGCTATGCTGGCCCTTGGCAACTCTCTTCATGGACTGTGATGCACTGTGTTACCTTGCCATGTGTCTCCAATGGGGCTATGCTGGCCCTTGGCAACTCTCTTCATGGACTGTGATGCACTGTGTTACCTTGCCATGTGTCTCCAATGGGGCTATGCTGGCCCTTGGCAACTCTCTTCATGGACTGTGATGCACTGTGTTACCTTGTCATGTGTCTCCAATGGTGCTCTGCTGGCCCTTGGCAACTCTCTTCATGGACTGTGATGCACTGTGTTACCTTGTCATGTGTTTCCAATGGGGCTATGCTGGCCCTTGGCAACTCTCTTCATGGACTGTGATGCACTGTGTTACCTTGTCATATGGCTCATATATTCCTTATTTTTACAAGATTATTTATAAACGTTGTGTATGTTTTCTTACATACTAATAAAATACATTTTATTTCACAAATCTTTGTCCTCATTCTTCCTGTTATTTTTTGAAAGCTCTAGTTTATGTTGTTTATCCTTAAAGGGACCTAACAAATATATTTGTTATAATGAAATCATATATGTAAGACAATAGTAAATGACTTTAAGATTAACATCTCCAATGTAATCTTATTATTTGTGTTTATATTATTTTCTCTTAGCTCTATCATTGCCTGATTATGATTAGCAGAGTAATTTCTTTATATATGTATATATATTTTTGTATTTGTGTATATATGTATATTTAAATGTTCAGATCCATGTGTGTATTTATAAACTCTGCATGAATTGATGCACCTTTACCAAATGATCTGAGTATTGATACAATGATATAATCCCTGTAAAGTGTTCATTTTATTTAAATAGTATTGACTATGTGTATGCTCTTTTTAAAAACAAAATAATGTCCCTTTAAGTGATGTTGATCACTATTGTAAATGAATGTATTTCCATTTGTAAAGCGTTTTTGTCCTTTTTACAAGAACAAGGACATATAGTTTTATTAATAAACAATCTTATTGTAATGTTGACAGCACCTGTATTTCATTTTCAAATCTATATTATTGTCAAAGTGTAACCAAATCAATCTCTGTGTGTAATGCAAATAATGTAGATGATGAATATTAGTTAACTAATATGTTAACAAAATACATCTCCTCCCATATATGGCTATAGGTAGGCTGACAATAATTAAACTTGAATAAATGACACGTTTAATCAATACATGTATAACTATTGTTATTCAACAACAATCCAAACATATCTTAAAACATCAATGGCATATGTATTTCTCATGTGTATCTTTTAAATGTTAAAGATATACACCATAGCTATAGTTCAAGGGACAGACAAGTCCGAAAAGATGATTCATGATTTGGTGACATTCCTAGATAGCAATCTACACACATACTAGTTCCTAAAATATAAATACGTTTCTTAGTGATATGCCAAGATGTCACTGAGTCCTTGTATTGTCTGCGGTTTTTCAGCGATCTCGGATGCGCCATGTTGCTTAAGACGTCACCTGCCAGGCTGTCCAATGATTCCTTGTATTGACTGACGTTCTTACGTGATCAGGAATATGCCTTTTATTGGATTGCGTTTTGACGCGATCAAGGATGCGCCTTTTTTTTTTGGCCGTTCTTACGTGATCAATAATGTGCCTTTCATTGGATGGCGTTCTTACGTGATCAAGGAAGCGCCATGTTAAGACGGCACATGTAAAGGTAAAAAAACGTCTGATTGGATTGCGTAGTCCCGCAATATTTGTGCACGTTAAAAACGTTTGTGACTGCATGCAATTTTAAAAAGCTTGCGAATATGTATTATTTGCATCATGTTACATTGTTGACCCGTAGCTGATAAAGACCAACACATTCTCTTTTGCTGGATGTCTGGTTGAATCAACGAACGAAAGCAAAATGTTTTCATGCATAGGATATTTATAGGCAAGTGCAAATCTCTACAGTCCATGTTTAATATGTTTGTCAACAATGTTCCTTTTTCTGAAAAATTACTGTTGTGTTTAATGTTGAACATATCTAATTAATAAATATGCGCTATTGTGTTTGAATAAAGTAATCAATATGCATTTATCATATGCTAAATATATGATACCGACTTCTTCTAAATGTAATTTCGTTGTATATTTTATGAAAGGTTCATTAGACACTCACATTATAAATAAAAATATTTGATTTTGTCTCTAGTTAGATAGTCCATTGTTTAACCAATAGGTTTATTTTGTCTTGTGTTGTAAGAAAATGTAAGTAATTTTCTTACTCCTCGCAAAGCCAATGAGTTTCATGTGAGTACCATCTCCAGCTTTGTCCAGTTTGTGTAAAGGGTCTTTTCATATGTTAATGATGGGGTATTGTGTTGTTTTACGGTTGTAATGGTGGTTCATCTATATTTTCAATATAGCTAACCCTATTTTATTTGCAAGTGTTTGAAGCTTTTTAATATTGATATCAGTATATGTTAATCTTGTTGTTTGTAGTAGTGTCTATTACATACAGTTATGTAAAAAATATAGGATACTGTCCCTTGAATGCAAATGTTGTTTTTTGTATCATGTATGAGATCCACATAGTTTAATCTTCAAATATATTTTTGTTAGCATATTTCCCCCCCCACTCCTAAAAGGACTTTAAACCATATTCATTGTTAAAATAAAAATATTTACAATAAAATATTAACACAATAATGTCTCTTAAAGAAAATAGACTTTATTTAACACGTCAATATAAATGTGATTTTAAAATTTATTTTTTGACAAAGTACATGTAGATATACCAACAAGCTTAAAATATGTGTTAGCATATGTAATGTTGTTAAAGGGACAGTTTAGAAAAATTTTATTTTTTAAAATTATTCGAAAAGTCAATTCTGTAATATCAAGGATATCAAATGTTTCTCAACAATTGAACATTTGTCTGGGTTTATTTAAATTTGCTATCTAAACCTATGAGGTTGGTGTGCTCATTTCTTAAATCTTGAAGAGTGCTTGTAATCATTATACAATTTGAGCACTAGAGGGCATTTGGATAGCATTTGTATATGTAAAACCTTGTGCTCATACAGCATATTATTGACCATGTATTGATCATTGATATCTAAAATGTTGTTATGTCAGAACAACAAATAAGTGGTCATTTTTCATAGTCATAGATACAAGGGTAAGCACATAAGTCACACATGTATTTCTCCATGTTTTGTTGTTTCAAACTTTATAATGCGTAATACAGTGTTTTCTTTGTAATCAATAATTTTCTGACTGTCCCTTTAAGCTGTGTTATTGGCATTCAAACAGTAATATGCCATCATGGATAATTGTTATGGTAATTTAGTTAGCGATTCGGGAAACAGTTTGGACATCACATCACAGAAACCAATCAATATCATGAACAAGGATAGGTATGTGATGATGTGGTTTTCACACACTTATAACCCACACTCTGCAAAGAATCTTCCTCCATGGACCCGGTCCCATAGAAGTCGATTATATACAGAGTGTGGTCCACAAGTGTATGAAAACCACATCATCACATACCTATCCATTACACAAAAAAAAAATTTGAAGATGGAAAAAAATACTTACTTCCTCTTCCTTCCCCTCTTCCCACGGGGCTGAGGCTCTGGGAGAGGCAACTGCCGACTCCGAAGAGTCCTCCTTGGAGCTGTTGTGGGAGGAGTGGAAG
The DNA here is from genome assembly GCF_027579735.1 of Bombina bombina. Lineage (NCBI taxonomy): Eukaryota > Metazoa > Chordata > Amphibia > Anura > Bombinatoridae > Bombina > Bombina bombina. The sequence goes on from NC_069500.1 coordinate 1,071,122,652, forward strand.
GAAGAGTACTGGGACGACCAAGGTGAGGAGTAGATGGCTGAGGAGGAGAAGATGGATGAGGAGGAGAAGATGGCTGAGGAGGATGAGTAGATGGCTGAGGAGGAGGAGGAGTAGATGGCTGAGGAGGAGGAGGAGTAGATGGCTGAGGAGGAGGATGAGATGGGCCGGCAGGAGGAGATGGCCCAGCAGCAAGAGGCCCAGCAACAAGAGGCCCAGCAACAGGAGGTAGACCAGCATGCGCCTCCCGGAAAAATGTGAACATTTCCTGATGAAGATTAAACATTCTTGTTTGTCCTTCTTGTATTCTATTCAGTATACTGATTATTTCATTTTGGCCTTGAATTATTTGATTCTGGCCATCAAGTATTCTGCGTCGTCCTTCTATGTTTTCTATCCGGGAGGTACGCATCTGGTCTATGTACTCCAGTAGAACCCGCACCTCCGCTATTTCTTCTTGTTGTGCCTGTTGAACCCGTGCACGGCGGGGTGCCCGTGCACGGCGGAGTGCGGGTCTTTGAGGGACCTCGGGTTCCGCGGGTTCCGCGGGTTCAGCGGGATCCTCCTGTGCTTCTGGGGCCTCTTCATCATCTCCCGTGCGCTGTTCGTGACGGGGGGCCTCTTCCCTCCGAAGTGGGAATTCCTCACCACCACTCTCATCCCGGGGAGATGCAGGAGGCTGTGCTGCCTCGTCCCCAGACTCTGTATATAAATAAATAAAAAAAAAAAATATATATATATATTAGCATATTTGCAAATCAAGGTTTAAATGACTTAGCTTACGATACAATTACAAATGCAGAATCATTAATCCACTTTGAAATCTAACAAACAATCAATACGATTTCCGCTTTTTCTAAACCGTGTTTGTGATATCTGTGGTCAATCTGAATGTTTTAGCGTTTGTTTTCAGTCTGTTTAAATGCACACCTAACCTATAGCCTAGATACTGATGTAACCGCAAAGTAATAGAATGCGTGTAAACAGCGTAATAGCATTAATCTGATCCTTAACACATGAAACCCAATGTTTTATCTTTCATGATTTAGAAGCATACATTTAGTATCAACTTTCGAATGTACTTTTCTTATCTAATTAGCTTCATTCTCTGGATATTCTTTGCTGAAAAGCATATCTAAATATGCTTATAAGATGCTGATTGTTAGCTGAATATAGCTGCCTCCTGTGATTGTTTCACCGTGTGCATGGCTATTTCTTCATTAAAATATATCTCAAGAATGAATCAAATTAGGTAATATAAGTACATTTGAATGTTTTGTCAAATTGTATTCGCTACCTCAATCATGAAAGTAAATGTTTGCGTATAGTGTCCATTGAAATACATTCGTATGTGAAATTATTGTTCAATGAGCTTACCGTCAGATGAGAGTGGCAGGTTCCCGGTATCGATTCCTCCGATACCGACTACTTCCACCTCGGAGATGCTGGGCCGCAACATTTCCTCCCATCTGCAGTACTCCATTTCAAGGGCAGGGCCGCCACCGGTCCCCGCGGCATGTCGGGCCTCCAGGCTTAACTTTTTTTTAAGTTCAAGTTTACAGTCCCGGTACCGATGTTTGATAGAATCCATATCCCGGTTCCGGCCACCCACTGCATTGACTGCATTCCTAATCTCGTTCCAGAGCCTCCTCTTGTCAGTCGGGGTAGTCTTCTGGTGCTGCAGCATCCTATGCCTGGCCATATAGGCCTCTACGAGGGCCTCCTTCTCCTCCATCGTAAACCTCGCCTCCCTAGTCGCCTTGGCCTTCCCCTGTGACGATGCCCTCTGTTTCCCGGACTGTGAAGCCCTACTCTGACCGCCACTGGGCCCAGCCACTTGGTCATCTTGAACCAAGTGGCTGGGTCCACCCACCGCTTCCACCCCCGCTTCCTGCCCCCCTTCCTGCCCCCCTTCCTGCCCTGTTCCTCTCCCCCTCCCTCTACTCCCCCCTCTACCTGTCCCCTGCCTGGCCTCCATCTCCTCCCTAAACTAAACCCCAAATAATCAAACAAAAAGTGAGTGTGATGAAATGAAAGGGGGTCAAAATAAAGAACTAAAAAGACAAAAAAGGTGCTTAAAGTGTGAGGGATGTAAAAAAAACAAAGAGGGTAAGGAGTATTTAAATAAACTAAAAGAATAAGACTAAAAGGAGGATATGTAAACTAAATGTAACTAGGGGATGGGTATGGGATGGGTATGGGGTATGGGATAAGAGTAAATGGGATGAAAGGGAATGGGACTACAAGGAATGGGGTATG